>NW_017306059.1:1802188-1814127 GCF_001594115.1 Trachymyrmex septentrionalis | reverse complement strand
GCGTGCGTGCGTGTGTGCGTGTGATTTATGTGATGCGCGTGTCCGATCCTAGAATTGAGCATGCCTATGTACAAATGGGCATGGCAAGAATAGAAATCGACGTGTGCACTCTTCGCGCTGTTTCTCATGACAGATCGACGATTCTAATCGATACCATACGAATTGTATTAGCATTATTACTGTAGATCATTATTCGCGCGATGAGCGAATTTACGTTACTTTCGTTATTCTCATAAATTTTACGACGCGCAATTCTTCTCGACATGGAGAATGATTTTATTTGCTATTTTTTATCTACTATTCTATTATTCACAGTGCGCATAGTCATGTAACAATTGTAGTTTTCTCAATTTTCCGAATCGCTCGATTATTTACGCGAGTGCAGTCTTTGCAAGTTTTCGTGATATACAAATTCTACGATTTCTTTCAACTCTTAAGTAATAATTTAAACGAATTTATGTCGATCGTTTTACTTGTTGAAAACGCAAGAAACAGCTCACGAAGAGACGAGTGTCGAATCAATTTCGCGAAGAATCTTATACAACCGTCTGTTAACGACACGTTACAAACAGAAGAGTTTTTATCTAGTAGTCTTGTATATTTTATCGATTAACTATTACAGAATTATGCTTGTGTATGTGTCGTCCCACGATCTTAAGTTCGTGCACTTGCAAAATATGTACTTAGAAATCAGCTTACAGTAATATCTTTTTTTTTCACAGTACTTTACATATACATATCTTTGTCTTCGGATAGAACTCTACTTTTCTGTCTTTGTATTCTCACGAGTAAAAAAGCTTCTTTCTTTTTGCTGTACGTCTCTAATGTAAGCATATTATAGATATGATAAGATACCACCCTTTTATACAATTCCACCATTCCCTAAAGCTCGATCGGTCTCCCGATTACGAGAAAGTTACATTACCTAGGATTTATCGTGAACAATCGAATTATCGGTGACATCTACATAGTTCATCTGTAAATTAATGGTATTTCTTATTTCGTTCGTCATTCTAAGTTAAGTCTTACGCCATAACTCACTTAACGACGGACTACATGTATTTCGATGACATTTCGATATAATCTCAGCACGCGTATCAAACTCCGCGCTTGCATTATCTCGATCTTACCTGAAAGATCGCGTTGCGATAGAAATTGCGTAGAAATGTTGATATAATGGAGAGCAGAAACGCGAGTGCGAGATGTGTGAGACAATCGTTTCAAATTGCAAAGCAAAATATTATACTTGGTCAATCATAGTAAGAATTTGTGATAAAAGAGCGTCGACGTTAATGTCGCTGGATGTTAACATGACGCGAATTATAGAAATTTTTCTACATTCAAACCTATACCTCTAGCAAATTTTTATAGTAAATCGTAGATTTACAAAAATATACGTAATATAGCCATATACATTGAAGCTTGCATTCCATTTGTCAATTTTATCGATAATATCCAAGGAGTACCTTTCAACTATACAATGATTTGTAATTTAAGGTATCACATAAAAAGCTTACTTCATGAGATTATTAATAAGACTTACAAAGAAACTTCGCTCAGTGATTTTCCTAATTTTCGTGTCAACTCGCAAAGGTGCAATAATACCTGAAAAATATTGAAAAGTTGCTTCTTTTCAGACTTTCCTTCGTTTTTTCCGAATCTCATGCACTATAATTAAATTGAAACGTTGTTTTTTACACGAAGTTTTCACGCTAAATTTTAAAAACTTCACAAAAGGTAATGCTCTTTCACACTCTCTCTCTCTCTCTCTCTCTCTCTCTCTCTCTCTCTCACTCTCACTCAATCTCTCTCTCTCTCTCTCCCTCTCCCTCTCTCTCTTTCTCAGAGAGCACAAATGTAATTATTTACTAATTCACAGCAGACGTGCATGCTCGCTGAATATATCTTCGCGAGTGTTCGAGATACGCACGAAGAAAGATCGAACACATAGCACGATAATTAAGATATAAAATTAATGGCAAGCATTTCTTTTACGCGCTTCTTACAGAGATTTACAAAGCCTCTTAAATATTTAGTGGCATTTCACTGTTTTTGTACAAAATCAGTACGAAAGAGAATTTTTGCCGCAACGCGTCCCGTTTACGCGAGTTATATGGGCGGTTTTGTTTTTTTCAATTTGTTTCGAAAACTGGTTCTTATACGCGAATGAAATCTTCCAAACAAAGCTTTCAAACAAAGCTGATTCGTAATCGTTCGGGTATACTTCATTCTGGCTTTGAGACTGCTAATTCAACGGAAAGATCCAAAGTAGATGTATAGGAATCGATTTATCAGTCTGCTTCGTACTTGAGAAATATACATATGCTTGTTCCATATTTTCTACATCATAATAATTATCTCTTTTCATTTTGGACACAGATTACTAAACGATATTTAAAAAGCCAAGTAACACGTGCTAATACGATAACCAATAAATGTCAGTATTCAGGAAACAAACTGTGTAATTAATTATATCATCGTACATTCTAATTATTCCGATGCTAACTTAGAAAATGTTAAATTAGATCGAGTTTGTGTAATTAAGAAAAAAAATCAAAACTATAACGACAATCATTGTCGAAAGTCAACGAGAATGTAAAGTAAATGTCATTACCCATTCAAACTTGCGCGCACATATCGCAAATTCTCATATCAGTGTTATTATAATATTTACATTAAATAATATATGCTCTGACGGTGACATTTTTGACTAAAAATTTGACAACGATAAATGTCTTTTAGCCGATCGTTTCGGAGATCGACATACTTGAACTGTCCTAAATTATATACAAAGTTTGGAAATGTCTTCTCATTTGGAATGTCTCAATACTTTAAATCTCTCTCACATGCCGTTTAAATGAAGTCCGTGATTTATCCATTTATCGCATATTTCTCACTGTGTTCATGAATTTCATTATTCACTTAACCACATTTAGATTCACTGAAAACGAGTGTCATTGACCGTTTCACATCTTATTTATCTAGTACACCACATTTGAGTTCACATCTATCCTGAACTTGCTTGATTTACTTGGTTTTCACTGGAAAATAAACAAACGTATTATTAATTACAAATATATAACATTTACTTTTCATGAAATATTGAATGATAAAAATTCTTAATGCACATGCATATGAGATTCACGCATCATACACTGTTATCGTATATAGTATATAAATTCACGATTCTTCTATCATGAGATTTCTTCGGCATCATTCAATATCTCAAATTGATTATATCTTGAAAACATTTTGAGAAAATATACAAGAGGATACATAGGACTCCGAATACGGCACAAACTTACCTTTATTTACTTTTCATATAATTTTTATATTGTTAAAAATTCAAGCATATTAAAAACTGTCACGATTTATACCATTATTTACAAGGAAGTTCAAACGAGTCATGAAAAAGAGAATGAATATTGTGCAAAGGTCGAAATTAATAATGTAACGTATATATGAAGTAATACTAGGAAATATATAAAAATCTATAAAAATAGTTCTGGATGAGGATAAATATTAAACTTACAATGTGCAAATAGTAAATTCAAGGATTAATGGAAATCGAATTTTTTTCATGTCAAACCAAATTTCGTAGACAAAGGCATATTCTTTCTACAAATTCAGAAAGGTAAACTCGATGCATACAGCACGTGGCAACGAAGTTTCGACCGCATGTATGATAACGTAATCTCGAATACTTTCTGTTATCGAATCTATGGCCGGTATTCAGTCGAGTTTTATACTAAATATCGTCTTAACTTACAAATTTAAAATGTCATAAATCAATCAGAGAACCGTATTAGTATCTTAAGATGGTCTTGAAATAAGAACGGGCTATGAATACCGACCTATGTCGCTACTTCGAAGCCGAAATGGAAGTATTTTTATATAGGGCAAGCATTTTCAAAGAATAATAAGAGGAGAATTCTATACAGAAACGGTGGAAATGAAAAGAAGATATTGGCAACAACAAATGTGTATCAAGATTTCACATGGGTACTTGAGAAAATCGATCGAAAGGTTAATATCCTGAAAATATGAGCGATATTGCTGTTACTTGATCGTCAAGATATTACGAATAGACATTGCAATCATCCCGAAAACGATTGCAATCGTATCGGCGCTTTTTTATTATATCGCCTTTTATGTACCCACGTTAAATCGTTGTCCAATTATCTACGAACGATGCCTTCATCTCAGTGCGTACCTAAAACTATCTGGCGCTCCGGGAACATGGCTGCTACGTCTACATCTAGTCTACATACAGACTAGTGGCTCGTCTGATATGCCGTACATTATATGTGATGTACTAGTGGTGTTTCTAGAAAGACATCCTTTCGTACGTTTTTTCACTCTTTTCAAATTCTCGCATCGCCTTTGCATTGCTTATACCTCTCGTTTTCATTCCGATTCCGCAGAATTTTTTATTATCCGTATACAATCGCACTTTTCATATTCTGTATATTCCTCGTTATGTTGTTCGTTAAACTGACTTTACCGTATTCAGAGCCGAACGTCACTCGTTAAATAGCTTTAGGCTTCGACATTAATAGCCTACAGGAAATACGCGTGTAGGGTGTATAAGATTCTTTTCAATTCTGTCAACCATAGTGAAGAATATGTAATATTACAACACGATAGAGAATTACTTAAACGCTTCTTTCAATTTTTATACGGTGGATGTAGTAATCCGAACTCTCTATCCCCTAATATATTTATTTAATACTACATTTAATATCATCAAGCAATGATTTTATACGTGTTACTTAAGTTTGTTAAAGACGTTTATAACAATTTCCATATACTTTTTATTCCATATACTTTTTAATCAATTAAAATAAATGTAATACTATCTTGTACATCGAGACTCGTGCATTTCAGTATTCTGTTAATGATAAAAGCGATTGGGTGCACCGCGATAGGAGCTCGAACTCATTGTGTCTGCACTACTTTGTCTACTTCAAGAAACTTAAAGATCTCTTCAGTAAATACGTATAAAAGGAATATTTCAATACGTTCTTCGGACAGTCATTCTTTTAGATTTTAAAAGAATCGAGAGACGTAACCGAAGATCGACGGGACAAAGCAAGAGATGAAGCTCCACTGACCAGGGCTTGGGTGTCAAACAGCTTGTACCATCCGATCACCATCTGATTGAGGTTCAGCTCATCCAGTACGATCTGTGCAATACCCATGAACACTTTTTTCCCCTCTATTCGACCGTAGTCCCCCCATACTGTCACCTGAAACAGTATGCAATAACGCGCATAAAATCGCAATTGAATTAAAAAAAGGAAATTAGAAGGACAGCCAACGACATACCTGTAATATACAACCTCGGCAGTTTTCTTTAAAAGCCAATAATTGCGAACCATAGAATGGATCCAGCGTTTTTCTGGCCGTCGTGGTTTTCGCTTTCTCTATACATCTTTTACCGTTCACCAGATACAACTTCACGTAAGAAGCTGGAATAAGAGAGTCGAAAAACTAAGCGCATCCGTATCACTTCGGCAATCGTGAAACTTATCAAAGTTTGACTAACCTGGTATTACTTTACTGCCTTGTTTCGCTTTGAGTTCTTTGGCACGTATGACCTCTACTTCAAGGTAACCCTTCGTATGGCTCAACGATAGTTGAATCTCGCCGAGGCAATGGGTAGCGAGTGCTTGCCTTCCGACCACTTGGCCTGGTCCGAGATCTTCAATGAAATTTCTCAACTGCCCGTCGCCTGCCATTCGCAGGCTGGGAGACCAACTGCAGTTTTCAAAATTATTTATTTAGTAAAGAAACGCAACTTATTCTGGGTACTAAAAAAAATATGAAGAATGATTTAAAAGAAACGCTTGGAGAAATAATACAAGACTTCAGGTGAAGAAGAGTGAAAATTTAGCTGATAGTGTTTACCGTGCGACCAATGAAAAATGGGAACTCTATTTTATAAGTTTTCCCTTTTCCCTTTTCTTGCTCGCACACTAAACTTATACAAGATGTATATGTACAATGATTTCGACTGTTCTAAATGTATGATAACCCACAGTAGAAAAAATAAAGCGCGAAAACTGCAAGCCGAAAATTATAGTATTCGAAGGAACTCTCTGATGCAATGAAGAAAATGCGAAGGAAAAAAATCATAAACGAAAGTAATATTTCCGCAGGAGCGAGGGACAATTCTCGCAAGCCTTCGACGAAAGTTGTAAAAGATAGAGAACACACCTCATTCAGTTTGAGATAAGGAGAACTCACGCTGAAAGTGTAGTGTCAGTGTATAGTGAGTAAATATAATATTATACATATGGAAGAAAGAGATTATGTAAATAAGTTTAAAAACATATCAGATTGCTAACGCATGCATTTTCATCTAAATGCGCAGAAAGAGAGATTTTGGATAATTATTATAAATAACAGTAATCAGTCCATTTCAATAGAATACAATCAAAGAAAAAAAAATGCAAAGAATATATAAATGCAATAATTAATTTAAATGATACAGTATAAAAATTATTTTTACAATTTCTATCTTGTGTATCTTTTTTTGATTATCGATAATTTTAACATACGACTGAGTACTGTTTCTTCGCTTACATTTATCTACTTAACATGCTTTATTAAAATCTTAAAAAAAAATTAATTAAAATGATTTGTATTAACATACACTTACTTGTCGTTACGCCATTAGGAAGATTCACGTTACTAAAGACAAGCGGATCTTTTTAAAAACAGTTTTGCTATATAAATGTGGATATCACATTGAGTGTATACACAGCCATTCAAAATTATTGTTAATCTAATAACTAATCATAGAAATTAACTTTCATAATATCTTATGAAATAAATGTACATCCCTTTTGTGGAGTAATTATATCTAATAGCATTGTCAGCCGTTTAAGATATATAATAATTTTAATATTATCATACCACCAATAAGTGCGACAGTATATTTGAGTGTCGGGCAAAGTCATATGAATAGAAGTTCATACATCCGATTGCACCCAATCATTTTCTCTGTAGTTTCGACCATATTACCGCTGCCAAAGAGTAAAATAACTTATTAGCAAAATTATTATTCGTAAACATTTTGTGCCGAACCGACAAAGCGTTTGCTTACATCCTGTCAGTCACGCAGACACGCATACCCACGTTTAGTTTATTTTTAATTTCTTACTGTTACAACCTCGAACTGGCAGGTACTTTAAAAGATACACACGCTGTACAATACCTATTCTACGATATATCAAACACACTTTATGGAAATGATAAGAAATCCATAAGACAGAGGGGATTACTTTACAAGAAACGTCGATATATCAATAAATAGCATAGTCGAGTATATAAAAGACAATGGATCGTACAGAAGTAGGTGGAAACCATTAGGAAGACGTGAGGTCCTGCGAAGACATTCTTAGGTGACATTCGACATATTCACAGGGTTTTTCTTACCATGTAGGTAGAAAATATGTAACTCCGCAACAATGAGATATCACATTGACATAGATACAAAAGTGCGTGTGTGTATGTGTGTATATGTATGTGTGTGTACATTATATATGTGCAACGGTGCTCCGAGGTGTAATGCAGTACAATCATTTGCCACAATCAAGCAATTAAGCCAAGACGACAACAACACCGATAATGAACAACAATATTTTTGTGGACGATTTCATAAAAAGGAGACAGAAAAAGGCAGTAGAATATAAATCCCACAGCTAATTCGTCGAAGACTATACCTTATAATACATTTTTTCCTCGCATTATAATATTGACATACAATACAAGTATTCTACTGATACAAAAAAATATTACATTTCCTAAAATTTTTAATTCTGATTGTATAAATTATTATTCAATTATTATATGTCAAATATAATTCAATGAAATAAAAAAAGGAGAGAATAAACAAGTGTAAAAGCAAGTTACTCATCTTGAAATAAAATATGATGATATAATATACAAATATTAAATTTCGAATTTTTATTTATGGATTTTGTAAACAGCACTTTGTTTATGAATAATATAATAAATAATATAAATCGAGAAAGAAACTGTAAGAAAAATTACATGAATAATCTAAATTGCAAATTGACAAAAATCGAAGAGATATGAAAAAAAGCGTGTAGTCACAATCATGTAATTGCACAGTTCGAATCACGGACGTATTACTGACATATTTTCAATCATACGTCTAAAAATTTAATAATCAATATGGAGCGTTTGTGATTTAGGTGTAGACAGATCTTGGCGGATACAAGGAGTAAGATATAGAAGAAGATAAATAAGCAAGATTATTCTTTGTCTATAACTAAGATGATTCTGTGATGGCAATAATAATAATTCATTACGACACCATAATTATCTTGATAATTTATACAACGTATAAATAAAATTTGTTAATTTTTCTAGTTAAATACGTATTTTATACGAACGACAAAGAATAAGTTTTCATTAGAGTTAGAGTTAGAGTTAGAGTATGAAAAGATAAGCATGTACATTGACAAACGATATAAAGCAATGAGCTGCAAGCTGTGAACATCTCAAATTATGAACTTACTAAACAATATTCGAAAGCAAGTAATCATTAAACTGAGCAAGCGTTACATCCATGCTCGACATTATTTGTTGTGCTCATAATTTCTGAATTTATATTAATTCATCTGTTAATGTTTCTCATCTATTTACTTAGACCTTTTTTCATTCTATTTTTTCTTAGCAGAAACCCAATAATATTCGAGAAAAACCCTGTTTGAGATACATACATTTTAATAAATTTAATATATTTAACACACAACAGAAATATACTTCAAACATAACATTTGTTACTCTTATCTAGAATATTTTCTCCCGATAATATATATTAATCTATAAACTCACCTTCATATAGCTCAATTATAACTTACAGCTCATTTCGCGTTTAGTCAAGGTGCAAGCGGCCAAAGAGGGCAGAATGTAAGTAAAACCACAAAGGAATAGAAATTAGTAGTAGGATCAGCATCAAATGATAGAAGAAAAGAAACCGAAAAGAAGAAAGAAGGGAGAAGAGAGAGAGAGAGAGAGAGAGAGAGAGAGAGAGAGAGAGAGAGAGAGAGAGAGAGAGAGAGAAGTGAGGGTATATATCAGGAATCTCGCGCTTTTTCCGCTTGCAGAATTGGTCGCCACAGGTGGAGTCCACTACTTACGAGCTTCCTTCGGAACTAGAAATCGAGTTGAGACTTCCGGCGGTATCGCTGGCTGCGGATCCTTTGTTGTCAAAGCGCTGGTAGGCCGGCATGATCTCCTCGGATCGTTGTATGCTGCACGGCGTGCTGTTACGTTTCCGGTTCGATAAGCCGGCACCGCGTGCCACGGCGCCGACACTTCCGCCAATGTTGATGATCATCCCGCCGCACTCTGCGTTGTAAACCAAACAAGAAATACCGCTAAACTATTGTCTTTTATTAATATCTGCGTACGCCGGTACTGCAGCGGCTCATCTCTCCCTCATCCTCAGGTATCCAAGAGAGCTACCGAATTTCCGGTTATTAATTTAGCGTATCTTCGCACGAGCAATGATAGAATAACAAACACAATTTCAACATGTAAGATTTTCTCTCTCTCTCTCTCTCTCTCTCTCTCTCTCTCTCTCTCTCTCTCTCTCTCTCGTGCAAATTTCTTCTCTCATGCCTTGTTTCCTTTGCTTTTTCGTTTTTACTCTCTCAGCTCTTTTTCCAGAAATAGTCTAATAATCAGTGATAAAATGCAGAACTAAAATGAGACCTTGTAATTCGAGAAACATTTTATTGAATTCTATATAGGTAGGAAAAGGGAATGTAAAAATTTATTGAGGTGTTATATTTATAGTGAAATGTAACGGGATAACATTACTCGGCTATTTGCATTTGACATTAACACAGGAATATATTTAATCTTAGTGACCTACGTGAAAAATTGTAAATTCGTGTTTTGACGTTCGTCGTATTACAAATAACGTGATAACATTTATATGAACCATAACAGACTATTCTTTTTGGAATTACTAAATGCAAAATAAAATCAATTTATAGAAACATAAAATATCATTGACGATCCAATAAAAATTTGTTTCAATGGCAATATATAGCACATAAAAGTATATATAGATAAACCTTCAGTCGTCTAATATGTATTTTCATTAATCTCCTTTTGAATAAATTTACGCAGGCTGTCGAAAGAAAAAATTAGTCAGAAACAATTAATATATCTTCCTTTATGTATGATATTGCTCCATAAAATTTAATTAGTTGTAACTTTAAAAAAGTTAATGTATATATTTACTCTACCATATTTTATTCCATGTTGTGTGATTATTGAATATACTCTCCGGACGCGCCTTAAGTACAAAGATAATTATATATACAATTATACATATACATACATTTTGTACACTTATAATTTGTACATCGAATTTAGAAAAATGCAATAAAAATGTATAATTATCAAATTAGTACGTAAGGATTGTCCGGAAATAATTTATGTCACAGCACATTCAACGATAAATTGTAATCAATGACATCGCATTTATCTGACAGCACATTCAACGGTAGATTTGTAATTAGTGACATCGCAGAAATATATATATTGTAACGTAAATATACTCCGTAAAAGCATTGCAATGATTCAGGACATCGAAAAGTCAAAAGCCGTATGAGTAGCGTACTCTCACCTTAAGCACGTATCAACAGCGGCTTCTAAGAAATAATAAAAAAATAACGTATCACACAGGTGGCCAACTTACCTCGATGCAATTGAAAAATTCAAATTGACCACGCGACGATCTAGATTCAAGAGCTGTATGAAACGGAACGATTATAACGTGACACACGGTGCCGAGACACTATTCTATGTAGAGTTCACGAAAAGACGCCAGCACAACTATACTTGTGCAAATAGGATATGAGTTTCCTGATCTGCGTGGCTCGCGTCATGTCGAAATAAATATTACACAACTAGAGACGATGGACTCTGCATCTCTGAAGAAACATAAAAAAAAAACGGACGATTTAAACACGTATATTGATAGAGCTTATTGTTAGAGCTTATTGTTAGGTTACAGCCCAGGAAACTCGTGCGAACGTTTCTCTAGAAATAACGTATCAATGCTACGTAGAAATAGCATCTACGATCTAGAATAACGAGAAGGAAAGGAATCACCTCGTGACTATTTGTAGAAACGTGCAGATTCGCAAAATACTTTCTCTTCGATTGTATATAATAAAAAACAAAAAAAAAAAAGAAAGAAAAAATATTCGATGGCAACGCATACGAGAATCCTTTGCGGATCCGCTGTACTGAGCCGATTCAACTTTAGGCAAGAGAGTATTTTCCGACAACAATCACGAGAGAGACTCGCACGACTCCGACTAAAGCACGGCCTCTAAAGAGTGATGTGTAGTGTGTTTCATTGTTGCTGTTAACAACGGTGTTCGTCGGTAGAGACAGTATTTCTGGTTCTTCCTATCGCAAGTCCTCCTGCAACGTGTACTCACATTTCGTCGAAGGCTTGATCCAATTTTACGATTAATGGGATCAGAGTATACCTGAGTAAAAATCTCTATCAATAATGAGCGGGTATTCATAGTCTGTTCTTATTTTAAGACCGTCTTAAGTAATATCGTAAGATGTTAATACATCAGCTTCTCTGATTGGTTCACGATCACATCTTAAGACTGATACTTAAGACGGTCTTAAATATAAGATCCGACTATGAGCACCATTCAATACCTCGCTCTTCCACTCGCGCGACAATTTTTATTACGCGCGATATGGATTATGCGTATCCTTCATATTCCGCGACATAATAGTCTTCGTGCAAACACTCAGAATTCATTGTCGCGAAGACATACGATTCGATGGTGAGCGCCGCGCCCACCCCCCCATAAGACGTAAATATCTCCTTCGCCCCCTCCCCCCCCCCCCCCCCCCCC
>NW_017306059.1:1781916-1802088 GCF_001594115.1 Trachymyrmex septentrionalis | reverse complement strand
CCCCGGCCACAGTCGATCGCTCCCGTGTCAATGCAAAAGTAATGAGGAAAATAAAGTGAAAAAGAGATGAAAAAGAGAGAAGTGTTTCTACTGAGAGAGAGCAAATCGGACCTGTCCCCGTCGCCGCTCCCCTCGCCGTCGCTGCTCGCGGAGCTCGGCTGCCGGCCGCTCCTACCACCGACCGTGTCCTCCGGCGGCAGGACCTCCTCGCTCCTGTGAACTGTAAAGGACGACTTCCCCTTCTTCCCGAAACCCAGCCGCCGTTTCCGTCCTTCCTCGCCCACGCATGTACCACCAACAGACGCACGTGGTATGTTATGGATTTTGCGTGATGTGATAACAATTTTATTGTTCGTTTCGTTTCGTTCGTTCGTTCGTTCGTTTGTGGTTGCAAGTTGCGGTAGCAAGAGCAACAGTTGTGAACATAATGTCAGTTTATAGAGTCGATTTTTTTTACAGACGTATACGTTTTTTTTTTTTTTTTTCATAAGTATACGAGAGTATCGATTCAAGTTTGTTTTTTTTGGCGATCGGTCCAGCAAATCGATGATGGTGATCCGTGTGGAGTGTTCCATGAACACGAGCACACGAGAGCGCGGGGCGACGATCGGCCGCCACGATGAGAAATCGTGCAGGTGGGTGCAGATCGATGACGTGAATGGTCCCCCAGCGTCGAGAGGTGGTTGGTTGGTAGAAGTAAAGTGTGAGTGTGTTCATGTCGAAGAAGAGGCAGATAGAGATGAGGAGGGATGGCGGAGAAAACAAGAATACAATTAGAATGTACATACTGCCCCGCTTATTGGGTTTTTTTGCTTTGTCACGATATGCTCTTGTTATCGTTCAATTCGTTACCCGTCGAATCGAATTGTAATACAATCCGCGCAATCGTAACGACCAAGACTTGAAATATGAAGAATAAGATACAACAGATAATGAATAATTAGTAGAATAAAATCATTCAAACAGAGCACAAACGTACTTCCTGTATCAATTTGTTCAGTAACTTTATCTTACGTTTCATGTGTATAAAATACTTGGAAAATACGATGTATAAAATACCTACATTTAGTATTTTATACATAAAGTAGTTACAAACTGTATATATAAAGTATGTATCTAAATATTTTATATATAAAATACTACATGTCTAAGTATTTTAAGTACATAGTTCGTAATCGATCACGCTAATTCTGCATTTCATCAACCGCGCATGTTTTCAAACGTATGCAAGCTTATTCTCGTTACGTTTTACCCATTAGTTTCTTATTCTTCTTGTTCTCATTCTTCATTCACGTTTCGATTGTGAACTTTAAAACGTAACTAAAATTTTTTGTTGTATGCGTTCAAAGCTATTGAATTTATCTTCATCAACGTTTAACAAAATGCGTTCGTACATCGACGACATATTTGCGTCATCCTCATTTGTAGGCACGTAGCGAGAGCACACCGTTATAATCTACACACTAACGATGCTAAACTACTCTATCCTAATTTACGAAATATTGATGTTCTGAAGAAAACGATATCCTTTTCACTAAAGAGAGAAGATATAAATGTCAGGAAAATAGAAAACTGTCTAATGTCGCGCAAGATGGTGTCATACATCGATCAAACGTTTCTAATATCGCGCGAACCGGAAGACTTTAGTTTCGCGCGAACGATCGATCTTTACGAAAATCACGACTACGTATAACACGTAGAGACTAAACGCAAACTTAACTAGAAATGGCCAGCGTGACAATGTGTTACCTGTCGCAGATAATTGGCTGGTACTATTGCTCTTCTTGCCCAAACCCGCTTGGTACTGCACCGCGCTTCCGCTACTGCTGCCACTTCCGCTTTTACTTCCTGGCGAGCTCTTACGACCTCTCCTCGCTGCTTCTTCAACGTTCAATGCAATCGTAGTATCGCTGAAACTACCCGTGTCTGCGAAACAAGAACACGTACTTGTACACGTATAGAATTAAATCAGAGCGGCCCGAGGGTGAAGTAAAAACTGTGAGCCACGTCTCTGTGTGTTCTCGTCCTGTCTTTTGTCACGTTAATTTAGAAAATAAGGGAACGAAAGCACGAAGCAAACTTACATAATAGAATATAGCTTCGGTCAGTTAAACTAAAAATTTCGCAATACACGGTTAAAACATAATTGTCATGAAAATATAAGGAGCAACGCGCGTGTAATCTTTACTGTATTATCGTTGACGAAAGATACGTGAAAAAAAGACGTTCGTGACTCGGCGAACTCAAAAGGAACTTTTAGAACGTTTGCGTGGACGTGTGCCCGTAGTTTATTAACTACCGCTAAATTCGAGTGCAATTAGTTCGTGACTATAAATCTCGACGAAAATTCATGTTACACTTTTGCAGAGTTCGGTCTTCGCTCTCTTAGTTTTATATATATCACGTCATCGTGACAGTAAAATCGATGTCTGTTTAAAGAGAATTTATATTCAGCGAAAAATCAAAGTCATAAGCGTTAAATAAAATTTCTATTAAACAGCAAGATGTAGGATACAGTAGTAGATAAATACAATAGAGTGGACATGGTAGAAAAATCAAATTTAATAATCAAAGAAATGTAATTTTAATAAGCGCAACTTTCAATATTATAGATATGTAAAATTATTAAAAGAGTCCATAATTATACGATTATGTTTATTCATGAAATAATATTTGGTAATGATTTGGGGATAATGAAATTATATTTATTCAATGGATAATGTAATCGACGCAAGTATTATCTTGTTATTAAAAAAATGGAACTTGTGTGTGTGTGTGTGTGTGTGTGTGTGTGTGTGTGTGTGTGTGTGTGTGTGTGTGTGTGTGTGTGTGTGTGTGTCGAAATAATATTTTAGAGAGCTAATCACTATGAAACTTTCTCCCTTACCTTTCTCGTCCTGCGGCACATCGGCATTACTGAGACTTCTGGTGAACTGACTTCTCTTATCGTGCTCGTCATGGCCATTGTCGGTGACCTGGCGTCTGGACGTCTTCTCGTACGAGCTCGACTGACTGGTGTACTCGCTGCTTTCGGGCATAGATGAAGAACGACGATTCCGAGCGTCGTCGTCGTCGCGACGATCGGCGACGACGTCGACGTCGTAAGTGGATTTTTTTCGGGGTCGTCGTCGAGCGGACGACAAGGACGACGGCGGCAACGGTGGCAGAAACGTCGACGCCACATCGGCGACATTGGCGAGCGGCGACGTTTTCGTGTTTTGTGGGTGTTGGTGGTGATGATCGTCGATCCGTGGGTGGTAGTTTTTAGCAGTGTCGGAGGTAGCGGTTTGGGAATCAAAGAGACTCGAATTAGCGTTACCAGGGCGGGGTGCTCGGTTACGGGGCCTACGCGGATCGCACGGGCCAAATCCGCAGTTCTCGCTGCACTGGCTCTCGCTCTCCATCGAGTACTCGTAGTACTCGAGGGTGTCGCTGATCGCCACGTTCCTCTTACTACTTCCCTGCGGTTGCTGATGCTGCGGTGGCTGCTGCTGACGCTGCCGTTGCTGCTGCGGTTGCTGCTGATACTGCTGACTTGAGTGCCGCTGTTGCTGCTGATGGAGCTGCACGAATTGCTGCTGACGCTGCCTCTTCTCGAGCATTTCGAGATCCCTAGCCTCCGGACAGCTGCTGTTCCGCCTACGATATCTATGCTTCGTCTCTAACGATGAACGCCGAAGATCGTCACCCTTTCGCAACAACGATCCCGACCTACCTAACTCCGAGGAGGACAGTGCTAGCTCACGACACTCCGGGCAACTACTCTTACGCCTAGCGCGCGATACGTATCGCGCATCGCGACTCGAAGAACGTTGCGACCCTGACCTAACTAGCCCGCGTGCCATCGGATAACTGCGATCCTGATATCGGTCCTCATGATCGTATCTTGCGTCTAAGTAGCTATCACGATCTTGTCCCGCGTCAAAGAAGCCCGATCTAATGCCGTCGTTTGCTCTAGCGTTCGCCACGTAGCCCGAAGTACGACGGAAATAATCAGCGCCGACTACCGTCTCCATCGACCCGAACTCCTCGTCAGATTCCAGTACAGTTCTCTCACCGTTTCCTCGCGGACCATACATTCGTAGATCTCTACTCTCTGGACAACTGCTGTTTCGCTTGCGACGGTACATACGTCTGGCACGGTCTGCAAGCGAGCTCACGTCTTCGTCTGAGTGTAGGGTCGGCGTGGACTCCGTACGTTGGATTGTCATCAATTTCTTGCTCTCCATTCTCGATTGAGCGCCTGACACGTGGTCTCTGGTCTGTGGCAGTCCGTGGGTCTCGTAGTCACCTGCGCCTCCATCTCTACTACCTCTTCTACTTCTTCGCCTTCGTCTTCGCGGCGCGAATCCATCCTCGTACGTTTCCGCCTTACTGTGCGTAGTCCAATAATCGTAGTCGTCGGACGAATGAAAACTGATGTAATCGTTCGTCGTGAACTTTTTGTCGTCATCATCAGATAGTGCATAACATTTTCCCTGAACAGCACAAGAACGTTTCGTTACATCATGAAAATATTCACCTTCGCGCACTGATCCACTAGTTCTTAAGGCACAAATGCCTTTGTCTAGATAACTAAACTGCTTCGGTTCGTAGTCCTTTTCCCGGTCTATAAATCCTTCGTCGTAATCAGTGTCCCAGTTCTCGCGAGTCTTATACCTATCCTCTTGATAAGAACGACCAGTTGCTCCGTGAGACCGCAGGACACCTTTTACGTCCTTCGACATCCAATCATCCATGTTAGTGGATTTTGTGACATCGTGGATTTTTGTGGCGGATCTCGCGAGAATATCACGATCATAATTTTTACTAGATGAAAAAGCTTCTTCAATATTACTATAGATATCACCAATCGAAGTACGAAGATCGCTGTCTACTTTCTTGGTTCTTGTCCCTGGAGATATATCCCTAATATACGAGGTGTCGTGATTCAAGTAACTTCCATCCGTGTATTTTTTCTTACTAATATCATCCTTGTCCAGAACATTCCTGAGATTAGCACGGTCGTTGTCACTGAAGAGACCATTGTCGTCCATTAAACGGGAACTATAAGAAGATTGATAATCGTCGGTCTCGGTGTTCTGCTTGTCGAAACTTGGAACGTAAATCTTCGTTTCGCCGCAACTAAATTCCGAGTCGTATCCATAAAACGGTCCTGATTTGTGGTCCTGATCGAGCAGAAAATCGTAATTTGTCTCTTTATTCGTGAGACTCGTAAGCACTTTGTCGTCACCGTTCGAATCGTAGTAGGATTTGCTCTGATCGTCCAACGCAGGTATCTTGTCACCATACCCGGCGTCGCTGAGAGAGAGATTCCGCTTGAGTTTTCTTCTGGCCGTCCTGAGACTGTCGTCGCTGAATATGTTGCTCGAAATGCTCTCGTACTCGAAACTCTTGGCCCGGCGCGATAGCAGACCGACGGCCCCTGGCCTAGTACCGAAACGATCACCGTATGTATCGTGCATCACGTCGAAGCTCCTAGTCTTAGCGGACAAAAAAGACCTACGCGGATGCAATCTAGCGTCTATGCTCCTAATATCGAAATGATCAGGGAGGTCGATCGAATCGACAATTGGTCGTCTTGTCCTCGTCGTCGTCTTGGTCGTCGTTGTCTTGGTCGTCATCGTCGTCGTTGTCGTCGTCGTCGTCGTCATTGTCGTTATTGTCGTCGTCGTCGTTCTCATCATCGCGGAATCGTTACGTGCACGCGACAATGTACCAAATCCTCCTGCGAGATACGGCGTCGAATACCTAGAGCGAAACTTTTCCACAAAACGATCGTTAAAGTTGACGCGGAGGCAATCTTCGACGTATATCGCCGGTATACGATTCTTAGCGCTACTAACTACGAGTCTCTCTGGCTTGAATATGTACCCCTCGGAAACGCTGTACTCGCTGGTCTCGGAGCTGTAATATCTCAGCATGTTCTCGTCGACGGTCTGCGATCTCGTGAATGGTGTACACATCTTTTTGTACAACGAGCGTACCACTGCGGACTTGCTCCGTACGAGGGGATATAGGGTGGGACACTTGCTAGGGTTGTTGCTTTTGGGCTTGGTGGGACAATGACATTCGCTGCAAGGTACCCTAAGTTTGTGCCTGCGCCTATTGCGCCTAGGGGGCGGGGGTATGGGGAATATGGCACCGGGTATTAAAACTGTCGGTCTGTAAACAATGTTTTTCATATAGAGAATTTAGCACTTTTGCGGGAACACAGCCAAAGGGTAAGCCCATTCCGCTTTTCATCTTTCTTTAGCTCCTTTCTCTCTCTCTCTCTCTCTCTCTCTCTCTCTCTCTCTCCCCCTCTTTTTCTTTTTTAACCGCGCGTTCGCGATCGATCGAACGCATATCGGTCATTAACATCTCGGAACTCGACTCTGTCGATTCGCCGAGAACAACGGGTCGGCATTTCAGAAGAGACACGCGGCGATCGATGTACTTAGCAATGCTTTTTCTTCATCTCTATGAACGCGATGAGACACAACTACCTAACCGTTCGACCAACGCCACGCACTGATCCCTGCTTTCTTAGAATGGGACACTAATTAAATGGACATTGACACAGTGCATAGGAAGTGCAATCTAATCGTTCTGTAGAGAAGGCGCGAAGGATATCGGAAGACTTGACACGTACACAAGCAGGATGTGAAAATGTGCAACTACGGGATACCCATTTAGTTGACAATGTCCATTTAATCCAGGGATTTTCCTTGACTCGAGAGGTTGAGCCGATGAGTGTGCTATTCTTCAGATTATCGATTTTATCGTGACATAAAGGACGTATAACGATGCATCCTAATGTTGCAGCGATATATGTTTAAAACAGCACGCTCGATGCTCAGATCCTCTTTCCTGACGGAGTATTTTATTGAATCTGCGTTGCTTTGCACATTGACCTGCCGCAACGCGAGGTAATTCGTATGCTAAAATAACGGAAATTTAATTATAAAACTATACTCACATTAGCGCTCTCGATCCACGTGGTCGTTCCGATTGCGTACTAAAGGCACTGCTCGTTACCGAAGCTATGCTTTCCATGTCAGAATCTCCAAGATCACCCAATATATCTTTATCGGGACTTAAATGCCCCCTCCTCGGTCTGTGTATTCTGTGAGCGTGACTGTGTGACAATGTTAATGGATCGTGTCCGATTGAAGGAAGATCCGAGTCCGAAAGGCCACTATAATGCCTTTCCCAGCCTGAGAATAAATTAATCAATTATTGAAGATATAATAAAAATTTATTTTAAAAAAATGAGTTAATATATTGACTATTATGTTGTTTTTCATTCTTTCCAGTAATACCAAAAAAATAAGCAAATATCGGAAAAACGCAATAACTTTTCCGATGAAAAACATTAAACCTCTCATACCTGCGCTCCTGTATATCGACTGTCTGTTGCGATGTCTCATGAATCTTGCTCGTTCCTCTTGCGCGACTCTTTCCTTTAAAGCTGCCGGGATTTGAGGTAGCTGACGTTTCTTTGGCGATCCAGTAGGTGTGGCGGTCGCCGATCTCGAGCCGAATCTAAATAGGAGCATTGGTAAGTCCAGTTCTAGTTCCCATAAGTATATAATCTAGATAATGTCAAAAGAGTTTTTCCTGTGATATTTTATACCTCGTCGAATGAACGTATCCGTGCGAGTAGGGAATGGATCTATGCTCGGGTGGAGACAAGGAACGATGACCGGTGGGACTCTGAGACCTTCCTCGATATCTAATGCTTGGAGAATCCATAGGTGCCGCGCTGTGCGACCTGTGACCCATCAATCCCCGATGGATCTCGTCCTGCGGTACGTATTTAATAATGTACACCTCGATAAATGTTATCTAATAACATGTATTAATCGATTTCAAAAATAGAATATCTATATCTTCTTTTTCGGTTCATTTCAGAGAGAATAATTTTGCTAAAGCATCTAAAAATGTAATTAAGTACAGATTTGAAAAATAATTTCGTTTGAGCCATCAAAATAATTATGTAAGATGCTCTTGAACTAATCGCTAGAATGTTAAAGTTTTGCAGTATTGTCATCAACGCTTAAATTCTACACAATTACTTTGATGATCCAATAAAATTATTTTCAGATCCAACTAAGTTTTTAAATACTTCAGCAAAACTACGTGATTATCAATTTAAATCATTTTATTTATTTTAGTCTAGTTAAAAGTTCCCGTCGAAGCTCAGATACTGTTACTTTTTTTTATAAATGCTCCATTTAAAAATTTTTTGCGATTGGTGCTCAAATGATAATTAAAAATGTTCTCGAACACTTACCTTACGATATGTCTGGTAACTCGAGCCGATAGTAGCGGATTGGTCACGAGAAACCATTAGGGCTGCCCTTTTGCGTCCCTGAGGTGACATATCTCTTCGACTCCGATGCTCACCATCGATGCAGAGTTCCCTCTCCGGCGGTGGGCTAGAATAGTGGCTGCTCCAGCATGCGTTCATTTTTTTTTCATCAATCAGTGAATGTTGCGTGCCTTACAAGTTAAATGAGGCGAGTGCTGTGATCTCGCGCTAATCATTAAAATGCATGCGGCCAGGATGGTGGGAAAGCGGAAAAAAAGATGTTCGGAACGCTAGGAGCGAGAATGAGCTACACAGCACCGAGAACGGAGCCAAAACGTCAAAATAAAAATGAAATCCGCAAAGTCCTTTTCATTCGTTATCTTTTCAAATCTTTTTCATCTTTCTTTCATATTTTGGCGCATAACATATAAGCGTGAGCTCAATTCGACTTTTCAGATTGCAAACTGCGAATGCATATCTCCTAATTTGGCGCGAAGCAGCTCCAAGTTACTCGGCAATGCAGTCGAACGTTCTCCTTGGTGTTCTCGATCGCGGGACTCTTTTCGTTGCCAAAAATGAAAGTACGCGCAATAAAAAAAAAGGGTGACTCGTCATAAATTAAGAATATGCCGTGTAAGTGCGTTAGATGAGTGCCAAGTACCATGTAAGTATTGCACGTCGAAAAGAACGACCGTGGCGCGAAGTGTGTAAGATATCTAGAATAATTTTCACCACTTTTGGCAACGAAAATCTGGCGAATGGCAATCGAAGCTTCGAGAAATTCAATCCACCCCGGCCGATGCACTGCAATGCACTAAGCATTCTAGAAGCCATGTCTTGTCGCATCTAATACAATATGCGTATATGCAAGAAGCAATGACAGCATGACGTCTAAAGTGCCTACATGAATGGCGATTTGCTAAATATTCGCATTTAATATATCGTTGTTCATCTCACTATATTTTCGCGCCTTGACAAAGAACGAAAATGAAGGATAGATATTGTCCCAAAAATTTTATAACACCGAAACATATTGTGCATTGCAATATTCACCGACTTGCGTATACAATATCGCGCGCGTGAAAAAGTACAAAAGGCGTTAGAGATTTTCTGTTTGTCGATAGTAGTTCCCGTCACCGACGACGTCCGTATCAGGGTCGCTGTTTCTTTTTTTCACCGAAAAAAAAGGACACTTTCTTTCCTCCTTTCCTCCCATCCACGCTTGGAAGTAATATCCTTGTCAAATAAAGGTTCCTCGTGTCTTTGTTGTCCGTTCTTAAATTAAATTAGCTATATGATCACGTCAGTACACGTCCCGTTGTCACGTCCCTATTACATCTCCGGCTTGTCGGCATGACTAACTGACTGATCTACGCGCAATACAGAACCTAGCGGTGAGGATGCAAGACGTGTGACTGCGTGATTCGTGAAAGATAAGATATAAATTGTAATGGCCGTACCGCTTATAATTTGACGGCATATTATGAAACCTAAAAAATAAATCACAAGGCACACGATTAAAATTAAAATCAATGGGCGATGGCGCGGCCGCGGCCGACGCGTTCATTGTCTAATTTTTTTATCTCTCCACAAGTCATACATTTTTAACATGAAACATTTTGTCCGCATTAAATGTATCAATTTAAAATATATCCAATTATGAATTTTTACAGACGTGCTAAAAAAACAAATTTCTGATTGAAAATGGACGAATTAGAAGAGTCTGATCATATCTATCAGAATTCTGATTATCTCAATTGAAATTATAATAGATCGAATTAGATTTTTTACCTGAATTCCAATTAATATAACCAGACTATTTTTTCAGTGTAATATTTTTTAATTCAATATTTTTAGGATATCGCGAAGACATGAAAAAAATGGTATAGAATTTATATAATATCATGGAAATAAATTTTTTGTAATTCTCGTATGATACATCGGAAAAGCTATTTGTCGTTTACCATTAAATATAATAACGTCCGCGCTAAATTATAATAAAAATATTTTATTAAAACGCAGATATTGTTCATTGTATTAGCCGCCGGCTTGATTTGACGACGATGGATATGTTAATATAACTGGTGAAACCCTTTCGAATAATCTCATTAAACGATATATTGAAGGTTGTTTAAATATGCGTAGGATGTCCGCTGCTCTCAAAGCAGACTGGAATGTTTCAATTATTCGGAGAAAGCTTTTACAGGCTAATGCGCGCTTAGAAGCGTTCGCTTTGCAGATCGAAGCTGTACGATATAAAAAAAGTGCAGAGCGACGCCGGATAGTATCTCGGCTTATCCTCATCTCTGCCACTCTACCTGCCAAGCCTATTGAAGATAGCCTACGTGTTCATTGAATTCGCTACATTGATTCGATTTGCCGCGGGTATCGTCGATGAAAAAAATTATAGGCAAGCTATCTTTAAAGCGAGAGCAAGACGTGTGTTGACATTGAAACAATTTCAAAAAGTTTACTTGCTAAAGGGAGTTAAAGGGAATTATATGAGAATTATAAATATCACGCATATGCATATCACGAATTTTGTTACGTAATAAATTTCGTTATCGTTGATGATTAATTCACGTCAACGCAGATTTCACAGACTTCATATTTTCGTATATAACTGAATAATTTATTACAGCAGCAATAAATTATTGTGTATTTAACTTTCTTCTCTGAGATCCATTAATTTAGCAACTGTGCGATTTCGAATAAGTTCATTACTGTTATAGATTAACTCTTTAAACAGTTATTTTCTTATCTTCATTCTCTTTTGACGTGCACTATTGTTTCTTTCGTTTCGTACATAAGTAGAGACTCGATATAAATATTACTTTCCACTCAAGAATAATAATTGTCGAACGTTATCACTGAAGTATTAATATGGATACGAGTTTCAGGCTAACTTCCGGAGCTAGCAACGGTCGCGGGACAACTGCTGTGTCAATTGGCTTGTTGCCCAGTTTTATAACTTAGCTTTTACCCTCTCTCTTTCTTTCGATTGACCCCTCCCGTTCGAGTCTTATCTTTTTTCAAACTTCCGTTAGCAATAATTTATTTTATATATTCGTACTTGTCTCTATTTTCCCTCTGCACTTGGCTTACATTTTAGTCGTGTAAAAAAGAAAGCAAATCAGAACTCAGTATCGGAACTGCTTCCAAAACTTCACGGAAACTATTTTCAAATTATTAAAAGAAACAACTCTCTACAATAACTTTATGACAAATGATCGGTAAAAAGAGGGCAAAAGAGTAAAAGAAATTAATGAAGACTTTTTTATCGTGTATTTATTTTAAGCCACGTAAAGTTCTCTCTAATTGCATAGATTCGATAAACGTCCAATTCTAAGTACGGTAAGAAGAAGTTCTTGCGGAAAAATATTCTGTATCGTACACTGAAATAACATCTTTGTATAATAAAGATCGCAACACGAGAATAATTCTTACGCAACAATAATAGTTACGAAATCTATAAACTAGATTTTAAGTTTCGGGGACAGCAACTCTGTCAGATTAATATCGTAATTCCTACCCACCAAGTATGCTGAATTCATTTGAATGCCGCATTTAATTTTCAATAATGTATAAAATGTAGACTTATTTCTATTCGATATCTTATGATACTCGCATAAACGTTTCGATTTGCGTATGACGGATTTATGCAGTATTCGGAGACATTCTAAGCTAGTTGAATTAAACGTTTTTTTTCTGACGGTTTCAATATACTCTCTTTCGTTAGACCAGGAGATTTATATATATTACAGAGATTTTAAGAAATAATCTTACCTAGAGGAACTGCCAATACTGCTTATGCTGGCACCGTCAGCCGTTCTCCTCTGTTCTCTAGACACGTCGCAATCCGTAATGTCACACTCCGAGGTGTCGGAGTCACTTAATCTCGAGGTGGTCGATGGCGGACTAAGATGACAATCTATCATGTCATCATCTTGGTAATACCTGAAGAGTAAAAATAGTTAATAGTCTTAGCGGTAGTAGTTACTCCCGTTTCGTCGTAATATTATAAATTTATTTCTATTTATTTAGAAACAAAAGAACATGGACAGAATGAATTTGTCGTAAAATATAGATTTCTGAGACCCACGAGATAAGACATTGTACAATGTTACGTCACATTATATGTAGAGAAAGGTATAACATAGGAACATTGTCAAACATTCCGTAAGAGATTCGTATCGATGCGAGGCATTTATTTGATCGCTTTTAGCATTGGCATTGGAACTACTAGCATTCGCGAGTGCGAGTCATACCTAACGTGCCGGTGTTCTCCGTGAGGGGTCAGAGAATGCCATTCTGGTTCCTCCTCCAGGAGACATACTGCCAATTCCAGGACAGCCTCGCCGAGGAAATCGTTCGCCTCGTACTTAGCGTAGTCCCAGACCGTAATCTCCAGTGCTCTCTTTCTCAGCTCCGAACGTCTGACTCCCTTGTAAACGAAAGTCTCATTCCATCTGGGATCGTTCGTGTTTGCCACAGTTTTCGTACGTTTTTTCGATTTTTCGCTGTAACATTTAAAAAAAGAACGTATAAAACACTCGGAAGTTTAGTCGGTAATTAAATTAGAATAAAATAGGCCACAAACTGAATAATCATTGTTAAAACATTTTGCACGGAAAGAACAATTTTGATAAAATATCTAAAAATTTAGGTAGATACAGACCTGAAAATAATTTTGTTGGCCCATCAAAATAATTATGCAGAAAACTCAAACATGATGAGCAATGCTACAAAAAGTTTCAACATTCTACCAGCTTGAGAATCCTACATAATTATTTTGATAATCTCGAACAAAATTTTCAGACTTGCATAGCTAAAAATTTTTAGATACTTCAGCAAAACCGTTCTTTTTCATGTAAAACAAAATTATAACGTTAACGTACATACATCAAATAATATATTTTAAACAATGTATTTAGTTGAGTTTTCATGATATTTGATGGAATTATCTGTAGATGCTTCGATACTCAAATTATGAATATCAGAGCATTCGCAGGTATTACGCGTACTTCTTCGAAATTGTCAATTGAAATGTACTCTCTCTCTATCATCGAATACTATAAAATAATAATACTCAGTAAATTCACTTACCTTTTGTCAGGAAGCAGAAAAATTTTGGCGTAAGGGTTTCTAAGTTCGCCGTTGCTCCTTGGGGTGAGTCCCGCGGCGCATATTATCGTGACGAACAGCTCAAGTCCCATGGGATCGAAGTCCAGCTTCACCTGGATGCTGCCGCCCACGTTCGCATTTCCAGTCGGACGTCGGGAGTGTCGACTGCGTCCTTGGGCGTACAGGTCCGGCGAGCCCGGCGACGTCACTAAAACCGAGGGTTTCTCACGCCTCGCGTCGTACAATTCTGCAAGTGATCGTGCAGCTTCGACTAGGATATAACTTTCCGTATCTACGATCTTGCAGCGATTCACGTGAAGAGAAGGTATTCGCGCGAGATTCGTCATGAGGAAAGTAACGAATAGAAGTAAGAGACGACGGTAAATGAAGAAGAAGAAGAAATTCGGGTGATCCAATGAATGAACAAACTCTCATGCTTTCGTTGCGCTAACACATTCATTGCCAACCGATCACTGGCACTCACATTTATTGGCAATGAATGTGTTAATATTCGTGTTCATACGATATGTATTAGATAAATACTCAAACGGCAGAAAGATTGAAAATGTATCCTCAAGACGTCCAAAGTAATGTTTGAAAGATTGAGATGTCTATTAGACGTCTGTTCGAGAAATCTCTGCGTCGATCGGATACTTGAGTGTGCGAAATTATAGATGCGAAAACCAAGTTCTATCTCACAACGTCATCGAACCCCTAGGGATGTTGCAAAATCGATAAACTATTTCTGAACAGTCCTGGAAACACCCACGTCTTTCGTAGAAGTGGAGTCCGCATGCACGGGTTCTCACAATCACGGAAATCCGTGACAACGAGCCACGAAAGGAATAAGGGGAGTTATTATGATAATAATGTTAGATCGATATATAGTGGAGATAATAGACAAGTAGTGAATACAGCAAATTACACTTATCCGGTTTAAGGTTTACACGAGATACTCGTGATTTGTTATAAGTAGAAAGGAAGCACGATTGAGGGATTTATATATTATATATCGGCATCTTTATATCTTGTATAATACATATAATATATAATAGTTGTTGCTCCCATAAGACTATACCTATACAACGGTGCTCTTTTAACGAAGGGAGGAGGAGGGGTGCATTAGCACTACGATCTACATCTACGTTAAACATCGACGATACTCAAGGCAGAATAAATAGTAAATCAATCTTCGTTGCTTCGCCATACGTCTTGTCGTAGCATCGAAATCATGATTCCGGTCCCGTTTGTTGAGATTTGAAGGCAAAATCTCACGAAACGGTGGTCGATAACGGAGATAAAAGGCTAATGGTACAGGCAAGAAACATTGATTAATAGAAAATGATTTAAAGAAAGTTGTCTGAGGCCTACCCCATAGTAAGCATTTCTTAAGACCTGAAATGCGAAAAATGTAATTCGTAGCATAATGTTATTTTTGATATGCTTAATACGAATACTTATGCGAGTAACGCAGTGTTAGTAACGGGAGGCACAGTACACTGTTTTACGTGTAATGAGAGATTTAATTAATAAATATTTTATTAATCAAAATAATTAATTTTCAACTCTTCCGTCTGTTTTTAATTTGTGCTGATTTTCTTATTATTCATCTTCCCTATAAATCTTACCTAAAATACGACAAGAAGATTTACGGAAAAATTTTTTTAAACAAAACAAACTACGTTAATATTTTCTTTGATCAACTAAAAGGAAGATGTAAATGCATTTCAAACAAAATACTTCTGTGATTCTATAATAATCACATTCAGTTTAAAACAACATCTTCCTAATATACTATCTTTTTTCTAACTCTTTAGCTACGTCCAAATTGACATCCTGAGAAGAATGAAAGCCGATCTACCTAAAACGATCTCATCCCTTTTGATTATATAATTACCATTTGTGCATATACCTGCAGAATACAAACAATAACATTACAATAATGTTATAATTTCTCATTCAATATAATAATAGTATAACACATGTTGTACAACACACTGTTGAGTAGAAAATTATAACATTAATGTAATGTTACTTTGTGTTCTACGGGTATATAATTTTATATATGTATATATATAATTTCTTGTAACGCTTATTAAAATGTTTATTGGAATAACGCTCGGTACTAAAAGCCCACATGCAAGACTACTATATTATATCAAATTGATAATAAGTATATTTAGAATTTTATAAAAAAAATATGTTACAAGTATATATTCCGAATTTGAGCGAAACGAGTCGGTGATGGAATAATCTAGATCACAACATTTGTGATACATAGAAGCGAAATCAAGTCGGAAGACGGCCGGAAACGAAACGTGCTCTGTGTATAGTTACCTTTGTGGTGCGGCGTCGGAGGCCCGGAGATGGTTTCGTGTTTCTGTCTCCACTGGCTCTGAGCAACGATTCTCCTGGATATCATGGGCGTCGATGGGCCCGGTCCTGCAGGCGCCATGCCCGTTGTCGACAACTTTCTCTCAACTATGAGCTCAATCTGTGGCTCCAATCTCGATTCGAAGATGATGTCGTAAACCTCCTGGAAGCTTTTGCCTTGAAGGGACCTTCCATTCCACGCGATCACCTCGTCACCTGAAACAGCCGCAAGGGACAAGCGTCGTCCGATTCGTTCTTATGGACGATTGTGGGAACGGAAATAATGTTTGCTCGCGATTGTTATGAGCGCTGTCGACAAGCCGTGCGCTTTCAAAGTATCAAAGTTGAAAGAAACGGATTATCACGACAAAATTTATTAATTAATGCAAAACTAATAATCAATTTCCGATTATAATTTTTCCGAAGAAGAGCGACAAAAATTTTGCAATTTACAGTAAGTATATTCCGTAACAATTTATCATCACGTATTATCATAATTTCGTCGTAAATGGATAAGACTCGGACGATTAAAAAATTCTGCGAATTGCTTGATCCGAACTTTATAATCTTACCGAGTCTAAGTTGACCTTCTATGTCCGCCGTGCTACCCTTTTTAATTTTCTCGATCAGAGCGCCCATGGAACCATCTTCTAATAGCTTGCCACCGACAACTTTTAGTCCGAGTACACTACTACAGCTTCCGGAGCCGGCCGATTTTCGTAAAACCATGTGGCCGATGATCTTCTGACCGTCCTCGCTCACTTGCCAGGATAATGGATGCTACGGAGCGCGGATAGTATTTCTTTACTGATAATGAGTGTCATACCTTCATAAACCATTAACTATACATATGGAATAATAGTCCGGATTCTGGTCTGATCTTAGATCCAAATGCGCTTACGTAAGAAAATTTAATAAAATCTGAGATATTTTATGTGACATTAATTAATAACCAGTATGACTTAATATAATTATGAAATATACTGTTGTTTTATTGTAAAAGTAACTAGTTACAAATCATATTCCAGAAACTCATTGTTTATAAGAAATTTGTATAATTTCATATCGATTTCCAGTATCCTGGACATATTTCCATTTTATTGATCTATATTTACTAATTAAAACACAACTAATAAAAAACAATTGCACCACACATCAGTTTACAAATACAATTAAGAAATGCTTTGCGTTTGCAACACATTTCTTTTGCACTATTTGAGATTAAAAAATATTGTAAGATACAAATATATAATTTTGAAACTAGCATAAGATTTGAGAGGATACGAATTGGTAAATTGTGTCGATATACAAAAAAGAACAATATAATTAATTAGAAAATGGAAACAACTTTAATTGACTATTTTAAATAAGTTGTTTCTAACAAGTAAAAGCTTCATGTTTTTAACTTTCATGAAACCTTTCGCTATCCTCTCAATGAAAAAAGTGGTCTTTATGATTTTCGACGATCTAGGCACGTCGGAAAATTTAGAACTACAAGCAACCCATACTGTTGTAACATGAAACATATAAAAGCGAATAGTGGCCATTGCTTCATGCGCTACATGCGTGATTAGCAAATATTACAATACCTAGGCATTCTGTGCAGCATGCATCCCGCACCTGTTCAATTTTTCAATGTCCAAAGATCCCCGGAAAACTTAGAAAAAATTATAGATATACATGTATTGCAGACATGCAAATAACACTGCGTGGTCGTCAATATGCGTAATATTGCACAAAAATCCTGAGCGTGATGTATTTTTATCTGAGAACGACACGATTCACCAGGTGGATCTACTTTAGGGAAAGGGGCTCGCCTCTTTTTGGCTTCTGTCCTATCAAATGCTGAGCTTCTCTAATATCTAATACGAGATTCATAGAAAGCCCGAAGTCTTGTAAGACAGAATTTTAACTCAAATTTTTATTCATAAAATTATTATATTGTTTTACTATAGTAGATTTAACAATAGCAATGCTAGATATTACTGGGAAATTAGAAAATAAAGTCTACACAATCATCAATTGTATATTCTCGAAAGCTCAAATTTCTGAAATTTCTTAATAGATTCAACCATTTTATAATTCATTTCTACTTTTACGCCAGTAAAATATTTGAAAAGTAATTTAAATCGTTGTAATAACAGTAGTGTTTATAATCATGTTGAAATGCAAGTTGAAAGAACTTCCTGTCAGATATGTTCGAAACGCAATGCTTAGCAAGATTAAATACCAGACAACAATTAAGCTTCTTGTTCGTGATTAAATAATAGTATTAAACAAACTTCTTTCAATAATACACCAGTTATATAACCGCTCGAAATCGTAATAATTGAAGAGATATTAAAAAATCATTTGCTCAGAACTGATCGACGACAACTAACGAGGTCGTCAAGTCTCATCAGTTGCGATATCCTTTGGCCGCGATCCAATTTGATTAATTATGAAACAGATACATTTTTCTTTCGAGAACTGGCAACTTTGCCAATCCTTTAATTGGATCATTTTAGACGTAATTTGCTTCGCGAAAGAGTCACGTCAGTTCGTGAAATTTTCTAAACTTTACTAAAATACACAGTTAACAAAGATACAATATCGCAATGCATTTTTATTGAATAAGATTTGCGCCTGTCAGGACGCGAATCACAATTATCGATCGGATGTAATCGCACAAATTAATTCCCGCATCGTCAAGTCCCGTTCTTTCCACCTTCGATTTATTTGAAAGTCAGTAGAATCAATCGCGCTCGACAGTGTTTAGTTTCCTCGTTTTTACCTTTACGCATCACAATCAGTTTCCACTTTTGCTTCCGAGAAAATAGAAGCAAGCCTCGAGTTACGTGACTTGTTTGGAAAATAGAAGTGAAAAAGATTGATCCCGATCGAGTTGCTTCAAGAGATACGTAAGTCGTTGCCAGATAAATTACCCGATTGCCCACTGTTTATCCAGGGAATTTAATCTTGGTTATTTGCTTCGTATAATTGGACCGCGATCCCTACAGCTTATCTTCTTAGTCTATCGAACAATGAGCAGTGCACGCAATATTTCGTCCATTCGAAACATTGCAAAAATACTTAAATCTAGAACTGCAGTCGTGAAATATTTCACGGATATTCTATAATTAGTTAGCATGTCTAATACTTATTTAATTTTCTTAACGTTTCTAAATAATTTACTTTTAAAACGATATAAATAAATCTTTATTTATCTGTCAACAACTGCGGAGAAATTAAATTTTATATCGTTATAGCATTTCTCCTCCATCTGGAGAATTAAAAGCATCGATCGATGTTATTTTCTGCTAATTTCGACAAAAATAGATATCAAATCGAATCATCTTTATAAAGTATTTATAACTGGTTATGTAATTTTATTTCGTTTTAGATCTCAATAAAATTTTCCTAAATTTTTTTTAAATAAAAGAAGATATCTTCAATAATCTATAATCAAATCGTGATTACTACTTATTATCCACTTTCGTTATTTGATTCGTTTATACAAAACGTTTTATTTCCACAACTATTAATCAAATACACACAACAGACGCATACATTTATATTATATTGATGAATAAAAATACTAAATTTAGCTTTATGTATAATAACATCAAGAGTCATTTTTTCTCTCTCTCTCTCTCTCTCTCTCTCTCTCTCTCTCTCTCTCTCTCTCTCTTTCTCTCTCTCTAGATATTTCCAGGACACGCCAGGTTTACACGCCGAATACTGAATCGATTATCTGCAACTTCTTATACATTAAATATAAGTCACAAAAACTTAATTGGACGATCGTACCTTAATTTGGAAGTGGCGTAAAAGAGAAATGAATGTCAGAAATTATATTCATTATTTAAAAGTACATAAATCTTCTCCGTCACTATTAAATCTATGTCATTGCGAAACTCGAGGAAAATTACAGCAGATTTTAGGTAAAAGAGGCACGATAAAATGGAATCGAAAGAAGCCTGACGCAAGAGAATTGTACAGAAGATAATTTTCTACTTAAAACTTTTGAATTCACAGAATACTGTGGATGGCAATCAGTAAAAAATTTTTGCCTTTTTACCAATTCCATCAATGTGTGCATAAATGATCAATAGCATAATCGGTTATTTGACAATAAGTCAATTTAAAAGTTGAAAGTGAACGATATTCCGTGACTTCAGCTTTTTGGGACTCCAAATAAGCTTGAATTGTATATCAACACTGTAAGTTGTACAAAGAAAGCCGATACAAATCATACAAACGAACCTCGAAACGAATACAAGCACACAAGCCTTTAAGCACGAAGTTTAAGGTTAATCGAGCAAAAGAGGTTCTCTCTCCTGTCAGCACAGATGGAATGAAAAAAAAATCAAACGTTCAAATATAATTTCGTAATTACG
>NW_017306059.1:1778521-1781816 GCF_001594115.1 Trachymyrmex septentrionalis | reverse complement strand
TATATATATATATATATATATCAGTTCACACATCGATCGATATCAATGGTCTCAGCACAATCAATTGCGCAATTCTCCACTCCCTAAAACTTCGGCTCTCCTAGCACACGGTACATATTGTAACCCGAAAGTAACTAATTACAAGTGCTGCGCGCTAATTACATCAATTAGCAAGCCACCTCTCCAATGCACCTTTCCGCTACTCTATCGAAGCTAGGAGCGAGAAAGAAAACAATCGTAATTCCACTTTGGACGACGTATTCCATTTTGGATCCGCCGCGATTGGCGCCTGGAGATCGCACGCGAAGGAGAGTAATCATTGCCGAGATGAAGTACCGTTTTTATTCCCGATCGGAGACGCGATCGTGCAACAAAAGGCGCTGCTGAAAAAAAAACCCCTTTTACTCGATTCACCGGCGAATACGATTTGTTCCTGAACTCTATCCACGCGCGTGTGTAGGACTCCGCCTTCTACATGACTGATCAACAGACTCCGATCTACAATTCGCTACAACTCGAGAAGCGTTCTCTAAAGTTATTTTCTTTTTATTTTATTTTATTTTTTTTTTTTTTTTTCTCGAGCCGGTTGACGTTACTACTCGTTTGTAACCTGGCCCCGTACCTTGGGCAGATCGCCCCTGTTGCTGTCTTCACTGCTCGTGAAGGTGCTAGAAGTGTCTATCCCGGAGTCTTTGGTCGCGCTGTCTTGACTACCCTGCCGATCGGCCTCCCAAGACCATTCCTCCTCCTGAGGGTCGCCGACATTGGTCCCACCGTCAAAACGTACTGTCTTTTTCCCCCTTCTCTCCGTGAACCTGATGGACACGCCACATACACACAGAGACACGAGAACGATAAGTGGTTGGTGCCTGTGTGTGTGTGTTTGTCTTGTCGTATTACGCCGCCGCGATTCCGATTTCCGATATGATCCGACCGAGTGATCGAACTCGAAGTGTGATCCGCCACGACAACACAACTCACATATATGATGTCGGCTTATGATACGTACCCCGATTAGAATATTTGTCTTTTCGATATCTTCAATTAACGCGATTTTGTAAAGTGTAATGATAAAAATCCCCAATCGTAAAAGTTCATTCATCCATGAAACACTTTTCAAGTAAAACGCGTAAGATTACACCATAGTTTCAATAATAGATACTATATTTATATTGAATTTCTCAATATTTATATAGAATTTTTTTAATTATAAAATGTAACTATAAAACGATTATTTTATAATTTTTTAGTTATAGAATAAAAAAGTAAAAGGTAACTATCATTTTCGCTATTATTTTTAGTCAATAATGACATCGTTTCTGTGTTACAGTAAATTTAAAAAGAAAATAACCATTTCATGACGTCGAACTTGCGCGATGGAGACATTCCGCGACGAGACTTCGTTTTAAACATTTTCCGTTTTCGTTTGCGATACGATGTCGCGTTTTAACGCGTAAAAGCGAGAGCACAGTCTCGCATAACACATAACGTATAAGAAAATAAACCAACCATAGTCCTCGTCTTCTTTCCTTTCATAGTCTTTCAAGACTACCTTAACTAACGTCTTAAGATGGCCATCTAATCAGTTCGTGACATCTTAAGATTGTAACTTAAAACAGTCTTGAGTATAAAAATCGACTATGAATATCGACCTGTGATTCTGATTACTTGACTTTCTTATGTTTTCTGTTTTATGCGTTATGCAGAAGTCTGTGCTTCAGCCTTACAGGCTTTCTACAATAATGCCTAATTTATGCTTCGGTCTTAATCCTAAAATTCTAAAATTCGGTCAATGGAATACAGACCATTTTAGTTAGGACTAATTAGAACTGGCAGCTTTATTGGATGAATTATAGAATTTTAGGGGGGGGGGGGGGGAGGGATTTCTAGAAAAGATCGAAGCATAAATCAGTCATTACTTAAGCTTTAAGTCTTAAGCTATAAGAAATTGACCGATCGTAATCAATTGTTCTTCTCATATTCGACCGTGATCGATTAATTTCTTATAAGACTTAAAAAACTGAAGTAATAGTTTATTGTAGGAAGCTCGGAGCATTAAGATCGGCGAAAAAGTGAAAAAGAAAGCAGCGCACACGATCGTCGGCCTCCTTGAAACGCACCTCCTACTGTCGGCACGCCACTCGTCGCCACACCTTCGGAAGCTCCGTCTGACGAGAGTGCTCTCTTCTTTTCGCGGCTCTCGCGGTGGATGATGGCCGTTATGCTCCACGGCCGTCATGCCCGCGCCCGACCCGTGGTGCCCATTGTGGAATCCGTTGTGCCTACGCCCACCACTGGACATCGATTTCGGACCTCCCGCGTGGTGGTAGTACCCCTTCCCTACAGTAGATCCAAAACGTTTCGTGTTTTTTTTTTCTTTCTCCTTCGTTTCCTTTTCCTCTTGTCTGACGAAAAAGCGCGTGCGCGGATTTTCTTTTTTCCTTTTATGTATCGTAAAACCCTTAATTCTAACTACGCTTCTCTCTCCCACCTCCCTGAGAGAGAAAAGAGCGTATCCTCTCGCGGTTTTTCTTTAAAATCATCTCTGCGCACGCGTCCTTGTCCATTTTCTCTCACGGGATCTCATTTTTCGACAATCGAGTCGATTTACATATCGAAAACAAAACCATTGAGTCGGGAATTATCCTGTCATTATCTCGAGTCGAGTACATCTCTCTGCAATGCCCTGCATTGCCCCTAATCCTGTTCTGCCCTTGTAATCCTTGCTCCCTAATCCTGTCCTGTCCGGTGTTTCTCCTTCTTTGACTTCGCGTGTCAACTTCGTATGTGCGTTTTGTGTGTAGCGTTATACCTAACGAAAACGAGATAAGGCAGCGGTGCAAGCTTGCCCGCGATAAATGTGCGATAGACGACGTCTGAGAAGCGTTAAGTAGAACCGGTACGTTTAAATTTGCCTACGATTGTCACACGATTGGCGAAAGACGCTAAAAGGTATGACTATATGCGTAAATTTGTGCAGGGATCATGTGGTTGTGTGTGTACGTGTGCGCGTACGTGCATAACGGTAATTACAAATTTTTTTTGGTTGGAAAAATGTCCATCTAAAGTTCTGCATTGAGACGCTTTCCGTTTCTTAGGACAGCAGGATTTTAATGGTAGAAATAACAGACTTTTATTCGTTACACAAAAAACTGGGCGAGACACAAAAAGACATGAAAAATTATCGTATGGACGAAAGATACAAATTTGGCCTCCGTAAGATCGCATTCATATAAATTGAATTAATCTGTAATATTTGGAAAACAATACGCTATCTCGATTTTCCTTTTAAAAA
>NW_017306059.1:1777157-1778421 GCF_001594115.1 Trachymyrmex septentrionalis | reverse complement strand
TTAATCTGTAATATTTGGAAAACAATACGCTATCTCGATTTTCCTTTATAAAAAAATAAAAAAAAAAAAAAACAACTTATCTTTAGTTTCTCTTAAAGTTAAATTCTCTTGAAGTTTAAAGAAAATCTAGACGCTTACCGTACGGATGCCAAAGATAGGAATGTTCGAAAACTTAATACACGAAAGTGAGATATATGAAACACAGACCCAATCTCCCAATCTCAAAAAATGTAATTTTGGCTACAGCGTCATCATCCCAATTAATAAAAAGGATCTACGGGTCTATGCGTATATTCAGATAATATGCGAGCGTGTATATGCGAGCGAACGGAGGATTTTTGAGATGCGGAGATATTTGTGGGAGTTGTATGTGTGTACGCGTATATTCTTGAGTGAAGTATAGATAAAAATATACCTGTGCACGATTCATAGCCGTCCAAAGTAGAACAAATAAAGTCTATTACAATTCTCTGCCGATCGGTCGCATCGCGTGACGTGCGAGTCACAGACGAGGATCTCCTCGTAGAAAAACTTACTACTTCCCTATGTAACTGTGTGTATCCTCGCATTATTTTCATGGTAACTCTGACATAAATGTGTCCCTGAGGGCGTGGAAAGATAATTTTCTTTGCAAAGTGCAAGACAATTCAAAAGAAACCTAAACACAATTAAGTATGGACGGTATGTCCTCAATGAAGTTTAATCTTGAAGTTGGATTAGCGAAACGGTTGGATTTTTAAAAAAGTAATCAAATCCCGTGCAAAAAAGACGTAAAAGAATAGGAAGAAAAGTAACGTAATGTATGCATTATCAAGCCGCAAGAGAGAATCAGATAAACCAGAAGGAGAAACAGCTTATCAATCCCTATTTGATACGCACGACCGTTCGGCAGATACGTACACACACATGCACACGCATACGCACAGATATACATATTATATATATGTATATGTAAGTATACATACAATTAGATATATGTGTAGCGATTAATATATAGCGAAAGATGATTTGCTTTGTATTTTTACGTAATAAAATTATTAAGTACCGCGGGGAATTGCCGATTCATTCTGTCTGCCGCCTTCTCCCGCGTACCCCTGGAAGTCATCCCTAGTAGCGACGACTTTTGCCCTAAAAGTCGATCTCCCTTTAACTACACATTAACAACATACTGTTTGACTTACTGCTAATCATCGAAATAATCATCGAAATAAGCTTGTCCGTTGCGGTTCATTTACATCAGAAATAAACTAGTTTTATATGTATA
>NW_017306059.1:1767513-1777057 GCF_001594115.1 Trachymyrmex septentrionalis | reverse complement strand
ATATTGTATAATAAAATATATAGATATAAATATATATTTGGGTACCAAAAATATGGGAATACATGTGCAAGATTTCGTGCTCGGTGTATTTAAACACAAGACGCAGACGCAGGTAGACAGAAAAACTGAATGGTAAATACGAACGGGGTACAATGAGCTGTTGAACATCTGTGAATAAAAAAATCGCACAAAATAAAAATGCGAAAGCATTTCACTCAATTCAACGATTCTCAATTTACCGCGAACGGTATTTTACAACCATGCTACGAGAACATCATCACGAGATGCGAATGATTCTTTGACGTCAGACAGTGTTGCGTAAAGTCGTTATTCGTAGATAATTCACTCGCTGAAAGAAATGCACCATTAATTTTGTCATGATTAAATATTAGAAATCGCAGAATATTTTTAGATCGGAGAGCGTATAAAAGGGACATTGGGGAGAAGAAGTTTCGCTGTATACGTATTGTCGGTATAATACGTAGGCGATGAGCGCGATAAAAAAAAAGAGACGAGATTCGCGGTTCGTAAAACTAACAAATTGGTAATATGATCGCCACGAGAGAGCATCTTTATATCATTCAACGATACCTATATATCCGCGTTCCATGCGGTAATGTGCATTTGATATCCGTGTGTCATTGCGATCTCGGCATTACGACATAATGAGAGACGATAAAAGCAGGACGGCTCCATTGACGACCGAAGGCGCGTAACAATGGAATCCATCTAGTTACGAAAATTTCACGCTCGGCGTCCGACAAACACACTGGCGGATCCATGGGGGACCATGGAGACCATGACCTCCCCCTTGAAGTCTCCTTTCTTAAGAATATTTATAGCAAAATGTTATATATATTTCTGAAATGCTTAATCATAATCTAAAAATATTTTTTTAATTTAGAAAATTCCTAGATATAAAAAATATATCTAATAGGATCTTATTCACAATCTGTTCTTATTTTAAGACTTTCTTAAGTAATGTGCTAATACAGCCCTCTGATTGGCCTTGAGAATCGACTGTGAATATTACTCTATATTTTTTTATATCTAGGAGCTTCTTAAATTAAAAAATATTTCTGGATCCCATTATATTATTCTTCTGTGTTAACATAATTTTAAATAAAACGTTTTTTTTTTCCTTGAAGCACCAATGCCCTCTCCTTGACAAATTTCTGAATCCGCCAGTAGACAAACGTAAATTTAATTTCCACTAAATTCATAAACGAGATAAACTGTGAGGTAAGAACACCAATGAGTGAAAACTTTTTATGTCACGTATCCGCAAAGTAACGGGCTGAATAAAAGACGCCGTTCTCGGTACGTGAAATGTGGGACTGCAAGCGACTGTGTCGATGGGCGTTTAAGCGCGCGTTTAAAGTGGGCGGAATAGTAACTTTATGTCACGCATCCGCAGGTACCTGACGACGCGAGCGTGGCATTTTCTGCCCAAGGAGATGCTCGTGTTAGGTATAATAAATAGAAGTGAAGCGCGGTCAGAACGCAAGCGGTGGTGGCAGATGTCATTGCGGCGAACGGAAGCAGGGACCGCGAAGTCACGCGTCGGAGAAAAGTGCAGAGAATCTTAATTTAAAAGTTAGATGACACCAACTCACCGCGTATAAATCACTCCAAGATTTTACCATCCCGTTCCTGGCGCCGCCTTACGCCTACTCTTACATCGTATAGCCGTCGTCGACGGCGGTGGCGGTGGCGGTATCTCTCGTTTGCGCTCCTATTTCTCGCGAAAAAATTTCGCCGAGCTGCGGAAGTTCGGCCGCGCAAGGAGCATGGATAAAAACCGCACCGACGAAGACTCATTACCAAGATAACGAAATTGGGTAAACTCGAAATGCCCGAGTACCTACCTTCGCTTGCTATCTCGTCGCGCTCGCCTCGGTGAGGCGTGATCGATAACGGCGAGAGCGGAAACTTTTAGATATTGCAGCGTTTAAGCGTGTTATACTATCGCGTCGAATCGCGCTATCAGCAGGTTGTCAGAAGCGGATTATTCAATCTAAGACTGTTTTCGCACGTCGCAGGTGCGCGACTGTTGGAAATCAGACTGAGAATCTTCATTAACGTATTTTGTGATTCCGACGCTAGAGAAACGTAGCGCGAGAATGTGGATGGTGGAAGAAATTATTTAGAGATTGAGACAAGAAAAGTGGATTATTGTCAGCCGCATCGATCGTGCAGCAAACATTATTTCTCATGGCACAATTAATTTACCCTACAAATATTGAAAGATCTCTCTCCTTTCCCCCCCCCTTCCCTCCCTCCCTCCCCCCCTGTCCTCGCAGAGAGACACGTATCTCGCCTTAGATTCGGATTCTCTACAGGTCGCCATTAAAACGAGCGATCGCCCGGATAACATATGAGCACACGTAACTTACCTTCTACAAACTAATTGTCTATTCACTAATTGTATTGTGCATCTACGAATGGGAGCAACAACACCACCGTCGAGCTAGTCCGCCGCTTCCCTCGCGCGTCGTATGCGAATTTAAAAGCGATTCTCACACATGATTATTCCTTGTTATTCGACCTTAAACTTACAATTGCGTTGCTACACTCAATGATCATCTCCGTGTATCAGAATTTTCAATGAAATATGTTTCGGCTAGATACACCTCATCTCATCTCAAGTGTGAACGGCCAGATGCTTCGTGACCAGTTTTACACGTCGGTGAATTCTATATACTATGATTCCTTAGAATCATAAACCGCAAAAAGACATAATAAATTGATTAAGATTGAAATTAACTGTGGATGTGCGAAACTGGCCATTAATCTCGCCATCGGGCGTGTAATCGATCATCCAATGCAAATTGTTTTCTTTTCTCTCTCATCTTGTAGTTTTTAATCTTTCGTTCAAATAATATTTATGTACAATAATATATACAATAATATATACAGTGATAAAGGTGTTTGATATATATATATATATATATATATATATCAAGACACTACAGAAAGAATAGTTTTGCTAAAATAGTTAAAAAATTTAGTCAGACGCGGATCTAAAGATAACTTCAACTTTGGTTGAGCCATCAAAATAATTATTTTCAGATCGTATCTAGATAAATTTTTAGATATTTCAAAATCATTCTTTCTATGCTCTCACGCTTCCGCACGTTAACGAATACAGTTTACCGTCCATCGTTCCGTCGAAAAAATATAGGAGGAAAAAAAATAGACACTATCGGTCTACATTACTGCTATTATTGGCATTTTTATTGAAGGTAGGCCGTGCGTCATAACGGCATGACGCGATGCGTGTCTTTGATACGCGTAGTCTGCTGTTGTCAGTATCTGCAGAGTAGCGACCGCTTAATTCCGGCCTACGTGTTTATCCCAAACTAGCGATCCGCGCAGCGACCAAGAGGAAATATCACGTTATTTACAGACAGTCGGCCTACTGTACCTCCTTTTGTGACAGAAATAAATGTGGAGAAACAGGGTATCTCAGGGGGAGGTATGAGGATCAAAGCCATACACTCTGCAAAATCTAGCGGAGGCTGCTTTAACTATTTGCATCGACGGATATACAGTAGGCACGTGTATGCGTATGCACTCCGCGCCCACATGTTTACACATTTACATGAATCCATAACTAACCCATGTAATAAATCGTTGCGCCTCTGCTGAGGTCTCATTTTAGTTTTCGCGAGAAGGCAATTTCATTAATTTTTTACAGCGAACAGTATTATGGGCTTCGCTTCACGATCTCCTTCCTTCATTCCACCCCTCGCACGTATCAACCCCGAGCGCGTCGTCATGTGATTAATTGAATTAAAAGACCACGCATGCTTAATGTGTATTTTAAATAGCACGCAACATGTGCAATATCGTTAGAGCGTAAAATTACGATCAACTTAATCTCACGCGACTCCTCTCTCACTGTACCGGCTATCTATTTTTTTCGCGATAGATTTAGCACGCCTTGATCCCTACATAGAAGCTAATTTCGATGTGCGCGCCGCGCCAGATTTATGAGCAAGGATTTCACGGTATAAAAAAAAGAAAAAAGAAAGATGAATACAGCGCCAAAGCCTTGTTCGTCCGACCGTCAAATTGCAATGTCTTCGGATTAAATTTATACGCAAGACCGTCTATCCTCCAACCCCTTCTTTCTCGAGAAGGTCCGATCCTGTTGTGCCGCGTAGTACGTGATACAAGAAAAAAAAAACTGCTGTACGTAAAACGCTACTGCGAACGCTAATATAATTACGGTTATCGCGAGTACAGTACTCCCGTTTGTCACGCGGACGATCAATCATGGAAAATGGTCAGCGCACGTTGCGCGGACAAATTAGCCCATGGGTGAACTCCCATCGGAACCACTGTAAAACGCGTCGCGAAGGAAGAAGGGAAAAAAAAATGTAATGCGACGCTTCGGTCGATTTGAAAAGCGCAATTGTACGGCACGCAGCTCGCCAGAAGTAGGGAAAATGTCAAAGTTTTCCCAGCCTCTATTCATAAGTAACGGAGCCGCGCGGAGGGGTGGCAAACTAGTGTGGGTTCACGTGATCTTCATTGTGCTTCCGATGACATTTCGTAACCCCATTTCGCCAACTATGTCGGTTTTTTCTTTTTTTTTTTTTTAAATGCATCGTTGCTCAAAACTCGAAGTTATGGTCGAATTAACTTCAAAAGTGAAGCCCTGGAAATGTTTAATTTTATTGTGTACCGGTATATGCGTCTTGAAAGACGCATGAAGAAAATTGTCTTTCGAAATCAGAGGAGGTAAACGATAAATCGATTCGCGCTAACGAGACGAAGGGTTAAAAGTGCACTCGTAAATTCAGCTGATGGAGGGAGGAATAATCTCCAAGATAATCGTTCCACGAGTCGACGAGAGTACTGAGTACTTTTGAGTCGGCGGGCCTTTTTTTCTATTCAAGTCCTGGCCGGTTAGAGGTCGAAGACTATTCAGAAATGAAGAAGGGGCAGATGTTTGAATTCGCCCACGTGCTGGCGGTGTGACGTCACGGCCAGCGTGTGGGCGTAGCGAGGTACCAGAAGGAAGAAGAGGGATGAGAGTGGAAATAGGAAGACCGTGGCGAAGGGAGGAAGGGCGGAAGGGAGAGAGAGAGAGAGAGAGAGAGAGAGAGAGAGAGAGAAGCAAGAGAGGGTTGAAAGGGTGGGTGAGCGAGGAGCGAGAGGATGCCAAGGATCAATGCAACGACGAGACCGGGAGGGCAGAACCTGAGAATTCCCGCGGGATACACCGGCGCGACGCGGGATACACGATCGCGGTGTACTGGTCGGTGAATTTAAAAGGAGCTGGTATCCCTTATCACTAAAAATGCTCCTACCCTCCCCCTCAATCAGAAAAAAAAAAAAAACACGGATCTAATCAAATTCAGCCCGCGAAAGGATCGCTGAGAGGACCAAAAGGGAACCGAGTACGCTGGCCATTATAAAATCGATACATGCGCTTCAAGTTATATAACGTGACATTTCACGTGTGCGTTATCATACCCAAAGACACTCGCGTGGAAATTATTAAACGCGGTCGTATTATTCGTTGCGATTTCGATCGCCATCGCGTTGTTCTGCGCCACGAAATTCGCACGAGGCTAACAGTCTTACACGTGTCCCTTAATCTTAAACCTATATCGATTGATTCTCTCCGAAAGAAATTTTACGCAAGATTTCATCTACGCTGTCGATCTATGTTATCGTGGTTACAGATGCGATGACTCAAGATGACTAAAGGTAATTCAAGCACATCGAATTTCGCACGAGGACTTCTATATGATCGACGCAGAAACGCGGCATATCCGACCTTCATCATATGGAAAGTGATGCACAGTGGAGGGTAGGTAGAATACAGTTTATTTCTGTACTCTGCGAGAGAGAGAGAGAGAGAGAGAGAGAGAGAGAGAGAGAGAGAGAGCTTCACCCACAGGTGCGCACCTGGATGAGCTGGTTCACAGTTCACCGATCTCGCGTTTAATCAACTATGATCGCATATTATACATACGGTTCCCTCACATTCCTCCAATTTTTAGGAATGGAATATTCTCCACAAAAGCGAACACAACGACAAAATATTACTGAAGACTCATGCGTAAAATTTATTACTTTGATAATCAATTACAGGAATAAATCAGCTGATCTATTCCTTCGTTGAAATATTTCATAACTGAAACGCGATAGGATCTTATACGCGATATGTCTATTAAATTAATTTAGTAGCATTATGTCATATTTAATATAAAATCTTTTAATTTTATTGTAATATATATATTATATATAAATATATATACGATTATCTTACAATCAAACACAAGCATTGGATTGATCGATTACACTTTCTATAACCGCCTTATGTATAGATATCGTGAAATACGCATGTTCTTCGTAAATCAAATTTATCGGAAAGATTATACTTTCCTTCTGCATTGACTTTCAAAGATAAGGCTGGCCCTTTCGATTATCTGATGTTTCCATCGTACACTTAAAAATAAATTCGGCGGCGATCTTGGCCATTTAGCGATTGTTTTTAATTTCACTAATAGCACTAATATTTTTTTGTAAAAAATAAATAAATATAATATATAAATGTAATATAAATTTTAATTATCGTGATATGTGTGTAAAGTTATCAATTAATCAAAAAATTAATATAACAAATAGATAAAAAAAGACTCGACAAAAGATGTATTTAAAACGCGAACTACATATATCATATACTACTTAATTTAAATTAATCCAAATTTTATGATTATAAATATTTTTTTATGATATATAAATTAAGTTTTAATTTAATAACAGCCTACTTTTAAACATTTTTATTCTGAATTAAAATTCTTCGAAGAATTCAAATAAAATTTATATCGTGAGTAATATCAATCAAATAAAATATCTCGTTAATTTATATCGAGTGATGAGAATATAATCAGAGATAAATATTGAGATTGAAGAATTCACTTACCCTTCTCCGATTCGTCCGGCTCGTCACTGGCGCACTCCGGTGTGCTTCGCTCTTCCTCGCTGCTACTGAAACTTGCTTGTTGCGTGACGCCCACTGTTGACGTAGGTTGAGCAGAACGTCCGCCCTGCGTCTGATGCAACGAATGTTGCGAGGGATGCATTGCAGAACGAACGGAGCCAGTCTCCATCGGTATCTGACCGTAAGTCATTCCGAGGTCTGTACCCTGATCCTGCATTGCATTAAATAATCGATATGTTATAAAACTCAGCGGATCACTTCAATAATATAGTTATCAAATCGTATATCAAGTTGCAATTTTTTTGTATACAACTGTCGTTAATTGATCCGTAACAAATTTTATAAAATAAAAAGATTCTTATTGTTGAAAATAAAAAGATTTGATAAAGTATTCAATGAAAAATTAAGTTAATTCTATATAGTCAGTTCATTCAGTATTTTTATCTAAAAAAATTAAAATTCTAAAATTTTATATCAGATAAATGTATGATATGAAAAATAATATACTTTTATTTTTATTAATTTGTACTTATTATTATTACTTTCACACAAATAACATTAAAATTAAAAAATTTAATTTTTTTAAGAAGAAGACTATATTCTACTATGAAAGTTATTTATCGTTGTTTATTATCACTTCGTTAAATTTGCATGCTTCCCCAGGAAATGTTATATATATGGACATTTTATATATAATGATATATAATTGTGTATATAAAATATGTCAATTTTTTTACATAATTATATATAATTTTATATAATTATACCTATATAATTATATATGAAATATTTTTTCCCGGGTGAAGAAAACAAAATTAGCTCGCCGAATTTAATGCGGCTGCACATATATTCCACAATTCTCATAAGAATTGAAATTATCGGCTTGGAATTATTCCGATTCGAATTTATTGATTTTCTTACTTGATAAGTCAATCGTTGTCTCGAATAATTCTGCGGATGTTGTTTCATCAGACCGTCAAGCTCGCCTCGGTATAAATTGGGATCGTCGTCAGGATAGGCTGCAGGATGTCTCGGAGTTTGTTGCATCGGGTAAGAACCAACCACGTGGGGTGTCGGTAAAGTTCTCGCGTGAGGTGAAACAGACATTTCTACCCCACTGTCACTCGTGGACATCCGGCGACCCGAGATCTACAACCACAGAAACAAGGCTCACTGAGTATTCCGTGCAATGTACATCGCGAGGGCGCGGGCTGATAATTCTCTTCAGTTATGATAGGAACGCCTCGACCTTTTCTTCCGTTCGTAAATAAGTAAATCGCGGAGATATCAAATGTGCGAATTATTGCGAACTTATCACGGTGCGACGTTACATATTTATGAGTGTAAGAGCATCCGAGCATTTACGTGCGCAAAAGTATATCTGCCTTGTAAATAAAAGAGTGCGTTCCGACAAGAATATCGGGCGAGCGAGGAGAACGTTACCTGCTCTTGCTGGGAGTACTGTCTCCTGAGAGGACAGTTTCCGCTTCTCTGTAATAACGGCAAATTCTCTTTCTCAGCCGCGCTGTGCGCCCTCTCGAGTTTCGGTCTTTTATCCCGAGTTTGGTCCGCGAGTCCCTGACGACCACCCACCTGCAAGTCTTCCTGCATTTGCCGCATCATCGCGTTGTCCACGGCGAGGCCCGGCCTCGTCATCCATTGTCCGGTTTTCGAGAGAAGTTCCTGCTTCTTCTTGCAAAGTACGCACATCCATACCACCTGCAATCAGAAAAGTAGCGTTCTCATTTTGACGTCACGATAAAGATACTGCGAGTATCGTCTATTTGTAACTCGACACTGCAAGGGAATATTTTGGAACTAAGTAGTGCGCTTGTACGTTCTGCTTTGTCAAGAATCATCGGGAGAACAAATGTGCGCAAAAATATTATCTTTCCAAAGCGCGAAAGTATCTTGAAACTTATCGATCCAGGTCACCGCGTGCGGCCAGTGACGAGGATATTAATAGGAAATTACCTATAGGAAGTCGGCCGGTTACCAAGCTAATTGGAATGTATAAAGCGGCGTGAGATTGATTATAGAAGCGAAAGACACGCAAACTATAGAATAACTTAGACAACGTGGGACATATCTTATTTCGCAACTATCCTTGCTCGAGCATGTTATTTTTACGGTGAGCGATCCGTATAAAACAGAATTAAAAAGTGCGTTCTAGATCAAATAATACGACAAGTATTTAGAACAATTGTATCCGTTCTGCTCCGCAAGGTTTGAAATCTCGTCGGTTTTACAGAGAGAAATTCCTCTCCAAGTTTCTGTCGCCGGATCGGGCCATTGCCTCGGGTTATATTCTTATGCAAATCTACGTGAATCTGAGTAATGTTAAATTAAATTGAATAGATACGAACGTAAAGATGAAAAGCGTAACAAAATTAATCTGCCAGTATACGATTAAATGGTAGTTGTGATTCTCTTACTTCTTTTATATGTATATTTTTGTTAGAAAAAAAATTTTCCTTTGTAAATGTTTATTAATTTGTTTTAAATATTAATTCGTATTTCGATAAAATAGAATGACACGAAATAAATTAAAAATTATTGTTTTCAAACTTATAAATTTGT
>NW_017306059.1:1764838-1767413 GCF_001594115.1 Trachymyrmex septentrionalis | reverse complement strand
TATATATATATACATATATATATGCATTCATAATTTATAATGTTGTTGTAATATGCGACATTCTTTTTTATGATATTATATTTTTGCATTTTGGCTTCGTGTAACAGATGTATATATTTACATTAGATATATATCTCGCATTAGTTAAATAATTTTTTAAATACGAGACAAGTTATTAAAAGTAATGATACACAAATCTGCAAAATGAAAAAACATTTCGTAATATATTCTAGTATGATTACAATAAAAAAATGAATGACTCAAATTAAGGCGACATATTTTATATAAGATTAATTGTTTCAATAAATTACTTATAATATGCATTCTTATAGGCAATTGTTGTGTATTGGATATAATGAGGGTTCACAATTAGCGAACTACCGCTCGAGTCAAGTAGTTTGCACTGTGAATAGGAACTAGTAGAATATTTCATCAAGATAGAGAGTGATGGATGGAGCGTTTAGTAGCAAACTACAAAACAATGCCTATGCAAACTCTCATCGATAACACTTTGCTGTCCACTCCCGCGTTACATTGAGAAAATCATGATGGGGATCAATGACGCTGTCAAATAATGTAGAATTAAAGGTATCGTTATTCTGCGAGAATACAGTGCCACACACGAAAGGAGAAAAACTTTAATTATTATTGTAAGAATCTAGATTTAAAAATTGACGTCAAAGTATAAACTTTATTTTAGTTTGATGACGAATCCGTTGAGACCTAAGAAGATAAGTGCCTGTCAACCTACTTCGTGCTGAACGCTGCGTGCGAAGTGAACGTGACTCACAATCATTATTGAATTCACTGTACATATGTCAAACTTTGTCTTAAAGAAGAAAATTTTTATTATAGTAGTTGAGTGGTGGTTAATGTCATGTGATATATGTTTTTAATAAATGCAGTTAACTGTCCGATTCGTTTTTGCATGATAACTTTTTTTTCTGATTTAATCCTAAATGAAATAATATTGCATATACAGTACAAAATTATTTCGTTATTATATAGATTAAAAAATGTACACAACTTTCTACAATGACTAATTAATTTTCAAAGCTGTTGAGTAAAATTAGTCACTTAATAAAATTGCCAAACAGAATATGTCCATAAAACATATAATTTGTACGAGTTGTACTAACAATGAGATTGTTTCCCTCGCAATTACAGAAAATTATATACACACAACTGTTGCAATTATTATTCAATCAAGAATTTATCACGATGCTACGTTCCATACCTTTCACGGAGGAATACAAAGACATTTAGATACTTGGACACGTTTCTCTTGATTCGCACGTTTCGTTAAATGTTTTTTTAAGAATTATCGGAAAGCTTTCAATGTCGTTTCGTGGCCTGTAGGCTTAGCGTTCTAGAATTAAAAAGGAGAATTCCAAAAGGAAGCTATAGAAAATACGCACGGAAAGAACGATGGAAGAAAACGAGTCGCGCGCGCGCGTGTGTGTGTGTGTGTGTGTGTGCGCGCACTTCAACTTATTATCTCAAACTACGACGCGAGAAGAATTTTCCTGCGAATTCGAATACAATCGACGTCGCACGTACGTGCGACGATCGCGTACGCTTCAGCTAGTACCTTCCAACTAGGTACTCGGCAACATCACGATGTAGACTGACAGCACGCCTGTAAGGAAGAGTCCGCGAGGAGTTGAGAAGAGAATAACAAAGATGCGGAGAAAAGTAGTGAAGGAGGAAGCACAGTAACAAAGATAGATGCGGACGGGAAGAACTTGAAGAGCACTTCGTTCAGTTGCCTAGACAGCAATATGTCAAGAGTTCAACCTCTTCCCGCGATCTCCCTTCGTTCGCCAGCGTCCTTCGTCCGCCGAAAATATTTCTTATGTACGTGTGACGTATGTGAGCTACCTGCCAGTCTTGGAAAAAAAAAGGGGAGAAAAGAAAGGAAGGAAAAAGATTCTTAAGCTATCTCACTATCCTGTGCAACGATTCGAGAGAGTCCAGTGCCGTGTAAATGATCATCATTAATTCGGCGGATTGGTCCGCGTCGGTGATTTGCATTAATTAATTAGGGACAAATTAATTCAGATTACTTTATCACGACGCCAAGTACGCAGTCCCACCGGCGGCGGGGGCCGACAATGGCAACGGCGATGACAAACCGGCGTCGTCATCAACGTCCACGTCCCGATACTTCGAGCATGAGGAACGATCGATACTACACAAGCTCGTACAAGTCAATCCGATAAGTCACTACGACGTCAACGATATATACGGCATGTAATATTCGCCCACAGCGAGTCAACGTGATTTCGTCTTGACTTCGGAAAATGTGATCGATGCGAGCGTTGAATATATAAATCCCACCATGTATACCAAATTATCTCTTATCGATAATATTATTCGAAGAACAGAAAGAGATAAAGAGAGAGAATTACTTAATAAATTTTAATAATTTGATGCATTGGCGGATCCACAAGGGAGCCTCTCTTAGCGTCCTTTTTTAAAATATATGCAAATATATTATATATATTTTTAATAATATTTTTTAAATTTAATAATATTTTTATGCAAAATGTTATATATATTTTTAATATTTCTG
>NW_017306059.1:1758474-1764559 GCF_001594115.1 Trachymyrmex septentrionalis | reverse complement strand
TTATATTATATTATTAAAGTATAATTTAAGATGAGACATATATAGTCAATGTGCTCGTAATATCGCAACACTGCACTGTTTTTTCAGACCTTCCTCTTTGATCACTCGGAATGGACCCGAAACTAAATCAACTGAACCTGAAGTCTTATCTGAAGAAGTTTCCGCTTTCTTGAATAAAGCATTGTTTTTCAAAGAAAATAGTTCTATGAGAACCGTCACGGAACAAAAGAACCGACTTCTTTATTGTCAGCAACCACCTGATGGATGAGAGAAACGTAGGAAAAGATAACGGAAAGCACACTGCGACACTAAGTGTTTCGGTCATCATGCAACGATCGTCTAAGTGTAGAACAACACCGTACTTACAAGAAAAGGAACCCAACTGTCCCTCTCCGATTTTTAATGAGCTTTTAGTATATTATTCTTCAGACAAAAATAAGCGACACGTATTTTTTTATACGTACCCATGCGCACTTTTTAAGAGGTAAAACACCCTTTAGAAGAAAATTGGTTTTTCTCTTTCGAAGCGGATATTGTCGAAACTGTAAGAGATAAAAATAAATTTTCTGGACAAAAATTGAATGAATTTAAGAGTACTTTAGAACAATAATAAAAAAATTTTTTTTACAAATAAATAATTTTTATTATAAATAAATAATTTTTTTATTATTGAAAACAATTTTTTTTTATTATAGTTCTAAAATACTCTTAAATTCATTTAATTTTCGTCCAGAAAATTTTTTTTGTCGCTTATTTTTGTCTGGAGAACAAACTAAAAGCTCATTAAAATTGGAGGGGGACAGTTCTGTTCCCTTTCTTTGTTAGATCGCCCTTCAGATCTAAGTAGAACTCGCTTCGTATGCACCCTTTAGCGAGGCATCGTATTGGGGCACTTCGGAAGACTAACCTGAAATCATGCTCGAGCATATAATACGAACGAAGTACGTGGGGAACGTGCACAAGTCCGGCTTTCGTAAATGACAGCCAAGCCTTTGAGGCAAGCTGACGCAATTACCAAGTGCTCTCGTTTTAGGAATCAGTTTGCACACACAAGATCGGTGGAGTTTCAAATGATACTATCATCGATTCTAAACTGATAATTGTATATGTCAAGAGATATTATTGCGCCACTATCAGTCGTCAATGAATCACGTTGGTATAATTAACATAATGCAAAATTAATGACAGATTGATAATATGTAAGACCAATAAGTACATTGAGAAAAATGTTCTGGTTCTACCAATAAGAGATATAAACAAAACAAATTCTGATTATATAAACCTGAATTCTAATTATCGTAATTGAATTTTCAATTGTCTCGTTTAGAATATTTAATAAATTTAAATATAAATATTTGATTTACACCTTTCTGGTCGAGTCTACCGAAATTTAATTAATGCAACAATTTTTTTTCAAAATTTCAATTAATGCAAGGTAACATCTCTTTTCTTTGTATATATCAGAATTTTGGTCTCGTCATTCAATTTTTGATTATCTCAATTTGAATGTGGTAGATTTAACTATAAGTATCTAATATATATGCTTTTCTGAATGCAAAGATTTTTTCTTCATAGAATTAAAATTCTAATTATTATCATTCAATGAAATTTCTGATTATTTCAATTTAATAGATTTAATTAGAAGCTATAAGTGACTGATTTGTATTCCAATTAATACAACAAAACTTTTTTGTTCATATGAATAAAAATTCTGCTTATCGTAATGAATGTTTAATAGAATTAATTATAAGCGTCTGATTTATACTTTTTCAGTTGAACTCCGCTAAATGTAATAAGATTTTTGTTCCACTATATGGCATCTACTTATCATTAATGCTTTTACGATATCACTACGTGTATAGACAGATAAAAATATTTAATAGGTAGTAGTAGAATTTGTTAGTAAGAGTTTATATCATGCAGCTTCATTCACGAAATTCATAGAATTCAAAAGTCTTCCGTCCTACGGAGATTGCCAGGATTTCGAAAGTTTACGAAACGCAATTTTATCTACTCGCTCCTTTCTAATGACTTTGACCTTTGCGCTTTTGCATCTTTCTGATAGGAAGCATAGATCCATATTAGCGTCAAGGGCTTAGACTTTGTCCGGCGAACTTTTCAGGTGTCCTACATATAGAATGAGCGGACGAGAGAGAATCGTATTCCCAAGTCGCTACTCTACGGAGAGCATCAGTTGAGAAACGACAGATGCTACCCGTAAGTCAAAGTACTGGGTTCTTAGCGAACTTTCGATCGTTAATACTTCATTGGGAATGTGTGTGTGTGTGTGTGTGTCTGAGGTGCCACGAAAATTGCATATATTTATTATCACTTTACACATAACTCCTATAATTCTTTTATGATCGCCAACATGCGAGATGTGAGGTGCAGTCGCTCTGAATAACTAAAGCGACGAGAAATGTTCTAGTAAAAAGGCATCATTGTACTATACGTAAACGTTTATAGATTAACGCGTTGTTAATATTAAAGTAGTTTGTAACCTTTTTAAAATTTATCGAAGATAGAGGATTCAAGCACCCTCGAAGAAACATTTCGTCACGCGCGTGATGCAGCAAGTTTTTTCGTTAAAAAAAAAGAAACAAAATCCTAGCAACATCGAGAGACTATAAAAGTAAACGAGGAACAGAGTATTTATTGATCATTGCAATATATATCACGTTCCGATACTTTCGAGCGAAAGAAAGCAGCGACCACAAAGAACGATATCACGGCGAATATAAAACAATATACGAATAACATTTTTAACATCAACGCTTTTAAACAATGTAGCGAAATTTATCCAGAACGAGCTGTTTCGAAATGACATTAAAAAAATTAATGTAAATATTTGCTTTAACATATTTTTTTCAAGTCGTTTTTTAATATTAATGCACTAATCTAAAAGCTAACATCCGCGATAGACATTTTCTTATTATTTCTTATTATTTTATAAGTGTGCATTTTATATAGAAAAAAATACTTTATAAAAACAGTCATTTTCTTCCTTGATGTCTACGAAGACATCGAAATAATTTCAAAATGAGGAAATAAAAATATATAGTTATTTTAACAAAAAAAAAAAAAAGAAACTATTCTCTAAGTCACATTATGATCAACATCGGCATAAAAAAAACGAGGGAGGAAAAGGACCGTGCAAAAGCACATGATTTTACGCGATTCTGTGATATGAAAAATAGAGACGATCGGAATTAGAGGATGGCTCGCAATCAATAATACAGATTGTGGAGAACGATGAAGCGGAGAAGTCGACGGGTATTTTAACATTACACGTGTTCTCGTTGCATCTGCGCGTTCTCGTATATCACCCAAACTACCTCGAATCTTCCCGGTGAACAACGCAAAATCTCCCAGGGGCGATTTCTCGCTATATTACTGTCTGTACTTGCGCGATAATAAAGTATTCGGTCTACTGATTTCGTGCTGCGAATGCGTATTTCGGTCGCGAGATATATCATCGGATGTATATCGATATAGTTGATTTCCAGCGGAGGAGCTGCAACCTGAAACATAGATAAACAAAATGGTCGCGGAATGGGTCGTAAACGTCCCGTATTCTAACCATCGACATTTTTATTATGACGTCGCTTTCCACGTATATCAGTCGCCACACATTTAAGTATTATACCGTAAACCACACTTCATTCAGAAATGCTTTTGCCCTTTACTATATCCACGAGACACTTCAGGAGCGTTTATACTGGCCGTAATCTGTTAACTTATATCGTTATCTATCATACGAATTGACCAATTATAGTCGAATGAGAGGGGAATAATCGATTATGATTGGTCAATGCTTACAGATTAGACCAGTAAAAGATCACCGATAAAATCAATTATCTATATTAAACAAAGTATCTTTTAAGACCGTAATGTGAATATAACAATAATATAAGAAATAAAAGCCTTAAACGATCAAGCTAAATCTCTACTGCTTAAATAATTCAGTGGAAATTCATATACTCACAATAATTTTGTAAACTGTGCGTCGAATTTAATTTTCAGTCTTGAGACGCAATCCTAACAAAACTAGAGTAGTAATATCACAAATTAAATTAACAAGCAATTCAATAATATTGATACTCATAGACATCTTAGAAAGACCTTAATAATCTGAATAGCTGATAAGTATCTTAAATATGTAAATGATTTTATTGAAAAAAATATTACTTCAGTTCGGGATTCGAATTATTGTTTTCCGAAAAATTAATTCAGTTGTATAAATAATTGTAAAATTAATTCAATTGTAAAAATAAAGCAAACCGATAAAAATAGGTAACGTATAACATATTAAGTACGCTTGTAGTACACGGTTAGAATTTATATTGCAGCGCGTTTCATGAATAAGATCTAATCTTCTATAAATAAATCCCGTAAGCAATAACAAGGCTCCTCGATTCCATTTCGAGGAATTTATTTCAAGAAATAATCCAGTACTCGACACATCTCTCCGAAACACAGACATCGTTTCTGTCTAGCAATTCGATGACGATCTTCAAGTCGCGATTGCCACTGTAGATCGCGTTCGTAACGATTGTTCGTAACGTCCCAGATCTTGTTATTGCGCTACCCTTTTCCGTTTTCTTTCCCCATTTTCTTACCGACTCCCTGAGCAATTGCTATCTTCGACGTCTACCGGCATCAGACGTAGCCGCGGCATCAGAACCATCAAACTGTACATTCTTTCCGATGCCGCTGCAACTCGGAAGAACAACAAACAATCTTTGAGCAAAATTGTGCGCATCGAGGAATCCCAGAAGAGCGTAGATTTGACGGATAGCGTATATTTTATTCCGTCCTTCCTTCCACTCCCCTTATACACCACCCTCCACCGTGTACTCCTCTACCACGCACCCTCTCTACCACCAAACTTAGATCAATATGTTGCGTCATGTACCCCCCTGCCCCTCCCCCCGTCCCACCCTTCCTCGCAGATCACCCAACGTCTCACCGTCCGCCCGGCCACCCACTCCTCCGACGTCCCCGCGCTTCAACCACCCCCGGCACTCCCTCCGTGAACCAGCGCGGCGAGTGACGTCACGCAGGGACGCGCCCCATTCATAGGCTCCCACGCAGCGTCCAGACTGCGAGAACGAGGAAAAAAGAACGGGGCAGAAGGAAAGAAAAACTGCTGACGACGGCGGCAACGACGACAACGCACAGACATATCGTGGCGCACGATTCCGATGGGTTGCCTATAATCGAGCGGTCGGTATCGATCCCTTTCGAGCGAGACATTTTGATAGCTCTGTAATTTCGTTGTTTTCGCAACGGGACGCAATTAAACGATCCGGCCGCGACTGTGCGACGCGACGCGACGCGACGCGACGTGACGTGACGCGACGCTACGCGACGCTACGCAACGCGACGCGATGAGACGAGATGCGACGCGACGCGACGTGTTACGGGGTAAGAGAGATCATTTAGAATGAAGAAAGAACCCCCTTTCCTCGCCGTCCTCGTCTTCCGCCCTCATGGTTTCGCGAGCGCGAATCAATGTAACGACGCTCACGATGACGTTTGTCATTGTACTTGCGTGCGGCCATGACGGAGGCGTGCGTGCATAGCGTGCGCGCACGTGTGCAACCCGCGACGGCGAGAGGGTGGCGAGGGGGTTTACTACAAAACACCCCACTCCGTGTCTCACTACGTTTATACGCGTCCGACATTCCGTGCCCGAGCGCCGTTAAATTTTACGCGAGCGCGCTCGCTCGCTCGCTCGCGTCATTGATCAGCGCCCGGATTACTTTTAATAATCCGGAAAATGGAGCTCTCTGTCTCCCCGGCGCTGAAAGAGATGAAAGATGCAGCGACGCTCTAGCGAAAGATAAAAGCTATTACATGTTCGCAGTAAAGAGGTGTCCTGCGCGAAATATCACACACAGCGGCCGCGCGAGCGGTGTAATTTGCGCGCGTACCCAGAAATAATCTCTAGATTTCCTTTCGGTAATTATTACTGTTAAATCCGCAATTTATCTGTCACGTAACTGGGTCATTAAATAAAGCCAGAAGACACGGTAATCGATAAAATCGGTTCCAAGCTAAAAATAATAAGGGAGAAATCTAA
>NW_017306059.1:1732888-1758374 GCF_001594115.1 Trachymyrmex septentrionalis | reverse complement strand
TACAACTGTTTCTCTTGTATACGAGCCTATAAGTACCCATAGAACCTCCAACGGCGTACTTAAATGGCGACATACCACACATTCTTGCGCTGTGACACGATAATAAATAGTAATACGGTAATGGTTACACTGCGCGCGATAACCTATAAAATCTTTCTCCGTATACTACTTTTATGTATTTATTAGCACAAGGATTACGGCGGAAAGGCTACGATTCGAATATGGTAAATCGATATTGTAATACCGCGCGAGGACGGAACGTAACCAGCCCGATGCGGAGATAAGAATAATATTTGCGCAAGATAATCGCGTTAGAACGGTATACCGGTGCAAATTCGACGAACGTTAGTCTCTTTGTTTGCGAAAATCTCTGCGGATCCCGGAACGTGGTGGCGTGGATAATTGCGAAGTTTTAAAAGTGCACCCGCCGGCATTCACCGCGCTCTCTGAGGCTGCATGCTACGTCCCGCCGCACTGATCGTTAATCCTTCATTTCCGTGGATAAAAAACAGGAAAATCGAAATTACGCGAGTATAGAAGCGAACAGAAAAAACAGTACTCCCTGACGTAAATTAAGAGACAGAGTATCCGCGTAGTGGCTCTTTAATGACGATATTACGCCCACGGATCATGGCCATACGCAATAAAGGGTTAATTGATGTACCGATATGAAGATGATGACGTGTCACTATAGATCAACTGTTTTGATGTATTCCGGTAAATATCGTCCCCCGGACGATACGCATCGATTGTTATCTTTTACAATGCGTCTGCTCTTAATCGTTTCCAGGCGGCTAATTTACACATTTACCAACCCTCGTATTACTGCCGTCTGGTGTTTCCCTCTCGTTTCGTCATGATTTGATAACGTTGTTAAATTTACCCTTCCCTTTCTTGCCCCTCTCATACCGTTAAATCACGCGTTATCTCCTTGCATTATCTCCGCCGTCGCGAAGCACAATATATGCGCCCATAATGAGATAATTACGATATTTCTGTGACGGAAACGAGGGACTTGCCGTTCAACGTTATCGAGGTCCTGTGAGAAGAACAGAAATCCTACGGAAAAGAGAAATTTTACGAAAAAAAGATTTCGACAGCTAATTTGCAGAACAGAACGGTATATTGCAGTAATGTCAAATTTTTTCGAAAGGAAGTAAAAAGAGAGGAAATAATAAGTATTCATATAATTACCGTTTAATCGACCGTGATTTTGAAAATCCTGCTATTCATTAAAGTAGTCAATCAATAAATTGCTCGTGAGAACAATGCAAATTCGATAACTCGAGTTGATTTTATTACTTATCTATCTACTTACTTGCTACGAAAACAAAGACAAATAAAAAGTACTATGCCAAAGTTCAAGATAAAATCAAGAGGACAATACTCTTTTTTGTCTCCGTATGTTTATACATTCATGAAAAGTTCACTCTAAGAACAGTGCGGGCCTGATGAGTTTATTTTCCACACTTTATAGATGTTACTCCGAATGACGATTGTTTGCATAAGAAAATAATATTTTTCTATCTACACGTATTTTTTGGTTCTTTTCAGTTGTTTTGCTAAAATGATTTATATTCCTATTATATCCCGTACCCCTCGAGATCTATCGTTCGACGAGGTGCATTATTTACATCAGACGAGGTACATTATTTACATCAGATGCGTTAATATCAACTTGATCGCCATGCATAACACAATGGATATTTTTCTATTTTTATTTTCCATATGATCTTTTTATGCCGAGGCCTTCGAAAGGTTTCTCTCCACGGTATGCCGAGTGCGGCGATATAATACGCGGAAAGAAAAGTGGCACGTCAGGACAGATACTCGCAGCAACTCGATCAATCTGGTCCCACGATTCCTCGCCGTTTATTCGCGTGCTCCATTCTCATGCCCTCTTACCTTGTTTGACCGTAAAGTGACCTTTCCGCTGCAGCGTGCGCAGCATCGAGTTTTGCAGTAGGTGCAGATGTGACCGATGCCGTCGGCAAACTTGGTTTTCAGGCATATGTGACATGTGGCGTTAAGTTCAACCCCAGCCTTTTTGTGCTTCTCCGAACGCATCCGTATCGTTTCTTCAAGGGTCTGCACCTCATCTTGCTTTCGTCTGCAAACAAAAAAGCAAACTGTTAAGAAGAAGCGAAACTTAGGAGAGCTGAGCGTATCTTTTGTAATCTATTTTTTTTTTTTGCATATGTTTGTTTCATTTTATTTTTTCTAGATTCAAATAACGACGAGTCAGTTTGTTGAGAAATTGGAAACTGATAATTTTTATAGCACCTAGTACGATTAGTTATACAGGCGTATGATCATTGATGAAAGAAATAAATGTATTCTATTTCAAGAAAAAAGAAAATAAGATAAAAAGTACGTGTGTCCTATTTCTATCACTTCTATAATATGTTTTTAAACAGATTTCATGTTTAATTAACAGTCTAACAACTTGACAGTCCAAGGCTTACGGTTCATTAGATTCCGTGTAGAATTACTTCTGACGTCGTATAAGAAGAACGATGGTTATAATCAGTGTCTACAGGATAAACGATGGAAAATTAACAATATCTACCGTCGTATTCAGTGAATCCAACTGAATTCGTAGCAGTAAAGCTAAGAAAATTACCGGCTATTTTTGATATGGAAGCCACATCCCGCAACGACGGTAGCTAAATTTGTCAATCCTAATTCCACCATTTGTGGACTCCGCCGTTCTACCAAACCTCAAGATAACGGATTGCTCCTAGACTTATTTCTACTTCGTAAATCGCGCCTTGAAAGCATCTCCAATCGAGCGGTTGCAATCTCTCCCTGAAAATGCGATGTGACGACGGTCGACGTCACTCTCGTCGTCTTCGTCGCCATTACTGCGACTCTATTCTTGCTTCTACTCCATTAAGCCAATTTAGGACTGTGTGTCCTGCACACGCTCAAAATTAAACCAGCGATTCTGTCAAAGTGCAAGATTTGTCGTCGCAATATTGTCTACAATATTCTTACAAAGATTCGGATCAAATGTCGGTGCATAAATATTTAATTTCAATTCGAGAAATTCCTCTATTTTTCATCAAATTCATTCAAGAAAAGAATACAAACTGCTAGAAATTTAAATAAAATACTTTTGTAATATTTTTTAAAGGGCATGGCGTAAATCTTGGTTTATTTTTTCTTTCTGTATATATGATAATTAGAAAAATAAACTAATGAAAGAAAGAAGTAGCAAATCATTAAAACCAAACCACTTACCGGATCAAACCATCCAAGAAAATTTACATTGTTGTTGCAATGGGCTCTCAATCGCTTTTATATAAAAGCGTGGTAAGAGTATTTATTTATCAACTTTCCATTTGAACGCAACGCACGTCACGTTGCCGGAGGAAAAAAAATGAAATTTATAAGCTTTAGTTGACAGTTATTGCAGCGCAATCGTCCGTTGAAAAACACGAAGCTACATTTAAGGTCACGTTTATTTCGTACCTGTCCAACCATAATCGCATCTTTTGTTCTTTATGTCCATCTGACGACTAATTACGCGAAGAGCTCTCGCGAAATGCAAGTGAAATTAATGAATCATGAAGAGATGAAATAAACATCGCCTGTATAATGGACGCGACATCAGTACGTTTTAAATATATCGCAAGCCGCAGTCGGATAAACAGAACCGTTTCTCTATTCATTAGAGAATCAGTACGATCTTTTTCCCCGTTTGTGCATCCATTCCCTTTTCAAAAAGGAAAAGAGAGATAAAAAAAGAAAAAAACCAAGCGAGAGTCTTTAATTATGGACTTTTGTTTACGTCACATAAATATAAAATAAAGCCATTGAAATTATTAAATCTTTATTTATGCCATGCTTGATAATCTAATTTTATATATATAGTAATATGTATATGTATATGTTGTAGATATGCACTAGTAGATCGAAAGTGCCATGGGGGCCATAGCCCTTCCCTTGGAGTCTTCTTTTTTAAAAATATTCATAGCAAAATGTTAGATACATATTTTTAATGATTTTGAATTTTTTGAAATGTTTACATCACAATTTTAATATTCTAAAAATATTTTTTAATTTAAAGAAGTCCTAGATACAAAAAACGTAGATTTTATTATTTTACTATTTTTTTGTTTTTTATTTATGAATATAACATAATTTAAAATAAAATATTTTATAAATTATATATATTTAAATAATATTTTTTCAATGTAATAATTTAAATAACAATTTAATATTCTATCTTTTCATATTTAACATCAAAAAAAATTTTCACTTGCGACGTGCCAACGGCTAAGTTTGTGAATCTGATTGACAGGTGATTTGACAAACTTGATAAGTTTCTGAATCCGTGAATGTATGTATGTATATGTGTAAGTGTCATAAGAATATATATATTTTTTTATAGACGGAGTGATGACAGAAATTATGTTAAAAAAAAGAAAAATCTACTCGTCGATCGGCAAGATCAAATAAAACCACTTGCCAATGCACCAAATCTTCAGACGTAAGTGATACATTTGCAATGTGCGAAACCTATATAAAAGATGCTCGATCGGCAAATAAGTCATAGTTACTGTCGTAGCTGCAAATAGGAATAGGTGAGCACTCTGACGGCACGTTGCAGCAATTTTTAAGATTTATATCTTGGACCACGTACGCAGTGGCGAATCAGACTGCCGAGCTTCGATCGGGGGTTGTTGGCATTGCGACGTATCGGTTCCACCCCGATAATAGAAACGTACAATGGACGCGCTATACGACACTACGAAAAAATCGACTAAACGTCGTAGAATGAAATTTTGGAACCGACATATTGCGAGCGTCAATCTTATAGTCAGGAAGATATATAAACTAAATCTCCTTATCCCCTTGACCGATTGTCAAATAAAGGAGACAGCCGCGCCACGCATCCTGACACCGTAACCCAAATCCTGAGTTTGTCGATAGAACAAAAGCCGGCGCATTGTGTTACAACAAGGAGGGGAGAGGGGGAAGTTACACCGCATCTATATACCTATATTTCTCTAATTACTTTACCGATAATCGAGTGACTCGCGCACGCAACGGTGATCACACTCGACAAAGAGTCGCACAAGACTTTCCCACTTCTGTGTTACGAGCGATCGTGGAAAGGTCGCGACACGCAAGAAACTGCTTTCCCGTCGACATGAAAGGGTTAAAAAGAAGCTTACACAGATGAAGTATCACAGATACATTCCCAGTAATTTTGTGTAACTTTCTTATGCTTCTAGCGTGTGACGAAATTGGATTTCAATCTTTGATGTTCTACATCGAGACAAGTTCTAAATATCAATATCGATAAAACAAAAATATTTATAAAATAATAATAATAATAATTCATTTATTAAACTTTGCTTGAGTTGCAAAGAATTAAACTTTCTTGCTAATTTAATTCTTGAACAACAAAAAAATTTTTATTCTTAATTTAAATTTTTATTCTCAATTTAAAGACGACAATTGTCGTTATAACATGTAATACATTTTTTCTCTCGCGGATTTGTCTTTTATCCTAATGTATTAATATCACAATTGTGACAATAATATCTTTTTACTATAATCCATGAAACGACCTGATGTAAAAGCATTCATACAAAAGAAAATATCATAAGGAATGCAGCGTTTTAAGATCATACAAATATACCTCGTGCGATCGTAGGTGTCTATAAAATAAAACAAAGACTAATAAAACGTTAATGCTCGATAGAGAAAACGACTTCCGATTTTCCGAAATTTCATCGTCTTTTTTTCAGGGGTGCCACCGGTAATTTATCTTTCTCTCAGAAATTTAGAGTTTCATTTACTCTTTCTAAAATCGAAGACGCTGGTAAACGGCAAGTCAACGCAAAGACGTAGTTACTGCTTAACTTTCTTGCAAGTCCGGCCTGTCGTTATTCAATGATATTTGCACTCCTTCACCCATCCCTCCCTCCTTCCCTTACTCCTTACCACCGACGGATACGTGCTATCTGTAAGATGCGTATTTCACCCTCTAAGAATTTACCGTGCCAATCCAAACGCTTTCACACCCCGTCCACGAGCTACGGTCGCATAGACCTATGCATACCCTATGCAGCTGCAGCAGCTCGTTACTACGCCACGTCAAGGCTCGTCGCCTTGCATTTTACATGCGTCCCTACACGTACTTGTCGTCTACATTACATGATCTCGCGCGCATCGGTATGGCACAGCACGCTTTCCTCATTACTCTTTCCCTTCGTTCTCACGTTCCCGTTTTTCGCTCGGTCGCGACGACCTATCAATAAAACCTGTTCACTGCGCAACGCCCGCCCCCCCTCTCTCCCTCCCTCCCTCTCTCTCGCTCTCTCTCTCTCTCTCTCTCTCTCTCTCTCTCTCTCTCTCTCTCTCCCTTTCCTCCCTCTCCTCCTCTCCGTTTACAGTTATTGTTAGCTACCATGGATAGAACGCCGGTCTCCGTTCGCGCAATTACGCACACCGCCGTCATCGCGCCGGTCCAGTCGTCGCCTCCTGCGATAAGCGGAGCACAGATCGGCCGCCTTATTTTTATCATCGCGATACGGCGAGGCCGATCGCAATCGATCGTATGCACGTCCACATTACATTATCCGACACGTTTCGATGAGTCGATTGCACGATGCACGAGTCACCTGAGACGCAGAACCTTGCCGCGAAGGCGGTACAAGGGCGAGAATATTTGCAGACGTCGAAGACACAATTATAAGCGATTTTTATTTCTGACCGCTTGATATAAAAGAGATGAGAGTCGACGCGGTAATCGGCAGCATGTGCGGGGCCGTGGCTACATAAATGGAAGATGTAGGTGTAAAGCGGTCAAGGACTAATGAGCAGGTGAGCCGGGAAAATAGGTGAAACGATCCGGAGCAGACCCGTTGGTCAAGAAATACCTTTAGCCAATCGATCGGTTGTCGTTTCGTCCGCCAATTGCGGTAAAAACCAACTAAACGACGTCTCACTTTTTAGTTTTTTTTTTTCTTTCGCGCCTTATGCACTAACTTCTGCGCTGGTCTGATCATTAATATCTTTTATCTACTAATTCCGATAACTTCTAAACTTAGTCGAGGCATGACCTTGGCGGTTAACACTGATCCAATAACGTTAAAATAGATATTCATTATATTACAATTAAAGTTGTTACCCTCTTTGTAATGCACATTTTTAAACGCATTAATATATTCGAGTAAATTACGAATAAATATAGAACTTAATAAAAATACCTATTAATTTTAATCTTTATTCAAATAGCCAATATTATCTAAGTTTGAAATTATTTCAAAACATACTAAATATATTTCCAACATATTAAAGTTATGTTGAAAAAAATAGCTTCTTGTAAATCTAGAAATCGTGAAACCGAAAGATATTTGCGTATATCCACTTAAGTGTCCCCCAACGCTGATATATCAAATTTTTACTCTAGTAAAATATAGGTACTCTCAATAGTATTCATCTGGCGCTATGCAGTTTTACGGTTTTATTTGCGGCAATGGGAATAAAAATGGTCACAGTTACCGAAAACACGACGGACAATACCGGCCACATGCATCACGGTACGTGAATGTTATTACAGGCATTTGAGCAACCTGGCAATATCCGGTGCAATAGAGAGTCCTAAATACCCGTGTGAAAGCTCGCGCGTCCTGCTTGTGAAACAATACTTCATCGATAGTTTCGAATCCAACGCGCGAGCCACGCTTTATATGGCAGCAATAAAAAACCTCAACATTCTCGTACATTCTCGCTTTAAGATGTGATATTGTACCTAACTACCACTGGAAAGAGCAAAAAAGTTTTTAGTACCGTGTTTATAATGACATTTCGAGTTGGTTATTCAACGTTTTACTGAATGACATAAATGAGGAAAAGCTATGTCAATTATTGAGTTCACGTACACTATTTAGTTAAATAATAAAATTACTTATTAATTATTTATTATTTATTATTTATTGATTATTGCTTATTATTAGTAATTTACCATTTTCTCAGATTCAACATTTTTAATATTATTAAATAAAATTATTATTGTGTACGTTGTATTGTCTTTATCTTTTTCACGTCTTGAAATTATACGTTGTCAATTAACTCATTGACCTCTCATGTTTTTCTTTTTTGCATATAATGTATTTAATATAATAATACTCGTATATTGTGTATATTTCGGAATAGATACGCAATAGACTTCATGTCACAATGACTATTCGCAGAACACAACTAACAATAAAATCATATCAATATTATAATTTCTTATCCAACAATATAAATCTAATATAATACATGTTATACATAACGCTTACATTGAGTAAGACATTACAACATTAATACAACGCTACAAGCCAAGCAATTTTTATCATTGTCTGCGAATTTTATTAATTTTGTATCACAATTTGACAATTTTTCCAATCTTTTTCGAAGTATTGATTACGCGGTTATAAACTATCCACAAAAATTACGAGCGAACGTATATCTAAAAGCGAATGAATACTTTTTATTGTACACTTATAATTATACAGTTTTAACTGTCGATTTTACGATCAATATTATGTACTAATCAACATTACGTTCTATTAAAAAATCTTTTAATTTTAATTTTTCATATTGAGAATGACCCAATACAGGTTGAAACGATGTGTTTGATGTTTATACAAAGATTCAATTTTCTAGTATTTAACATTAAACAACTCGCTTAGCTCGCTAACCCCTTTTTTTGTTATTTATTTGATTAAACTGTTATTTACTTGATTCTAATTGGTTAATTGATTAATATAATGTTACTATTAGTTTATGTTCTGCGGGTATTCGGTATTATTTTTCGATGTGCTGCTTTACAAATAAACTTAATATATGTGAAAGACATCACGCATATAATTATTTCTATTTAAATGTCTTTATAACAAGTTCGGGAAAAAGGGGAAAATTTCCACGTGCCCATACGTCATTGAGGCAAAATTTTCGCAAAGTACATGTAATATAATGAGCATACAGTCTATAGTAGCGTACCTCATAATCTCATGATCCTGTTCCTCCTCCTCCTTTTGGCGCATCATAACACCCTCTATGATGCGCCTCTCCTCGGGGGTGAGGTGCGACATGTCGGGAGGTACAGTTTCCTCCGCCATCACGGTGTTGGCAATGTACGCGCGTGCACGGGGTATGCGACGTGGGTATGACGCGGATAGGCAGACCGGCGCACCACCGACGACGTCGACGTCGACGGGACGTTAACGTTGCTCCGATGGGGCTGTACCCTAGACGCGTCTCTTCCACGACGGCTTTCGTTACTGGATATAATGACCGGGACAATATATAATAACCTTCTACGACTACATAACACGTCTGTCGGCCTGGGGAAGTCATCCGACACCCGTTGACCGCACCACCGCACCGCACCGACGCGGGAACGCGAGCGCACCGGGGTTACGTCGTCGTCGTCGTCGTCGTCGTGACGGTTGCACCGTCGTCGTCGTCGTCGGCTCGGCACTCGCGGTACGTTGCACTCGCAGGTCACGCCAATCGAGACCAAGCGGGACCTCCTCCGTGATCGTGGTCGATGACTTCGGTGCGGCCTCCTTTACGCGGGATAACGATAACGGATGGCGGTAGATCACGTCCTTAGATTTTACGCTGGTCAATATATGACGCGATACCAATTTTTTTCCCTTTTTTCGCAGCCTTTGCAATAGTTGCTGCTGATACGTGGAAGGGCAATCGGGCAGTAGTCGGGCTGGTCTCATGCGAGCGCACAGCGTGCTCGTGGCATGGCCGCGGAGTGGTCGGGTGTCGTCCTTCTCCTCGTAGTCCTCCTCCTCCTCCTCCTCCTCGTCGTCGTCGTCGTCGTCGTCGTCGTCGTCGTCGTCGTCGTCGTCGTCGTCGTCGTCGGTGTCTCTCGTCGTACGATTACTGCCCGTCGCATGTGTATGACAAATCATGTTCACAGGCTGTGAGGAGGCTCTCGCATTCTCTCTTGCAGCCCGGCCTCACGCGCTGCGCTGCCCGAATGCACCATCGGACGATACGCGAGATATCTCAGCCAAGGTCCGCGATATCCTCGGATCCTCGATCTCACAGACGTGACGCTTCGCCCGTTCGCCGCTATCGAGACAGATAAATAGAGTCTCAGGGCTCGGGTTACCGTAGCTTCTCGACTTCCTAATCGTGGATCTAATCAACGCGCGATTCCGCACACGGGATGATACTTGAACGATATCGGTTGGACTCTGCTGCTAGATAATGGCTGCGCCCTTCTGTCCTTCCGATCCTTCGAAACTCTTTGGTATCCGCATCGATTGAAAACGAAAACGGGTCACTGGGTTGCCGCTGCTGATAAATAGGACTCCACTTTCGCGCGACTCGATCTTCGCGCGGTCGAACACTGTCGTCGCCGTCGTCGTTGCTGCTGCTGCTGCTGCTGCTGCTGCTGCTGCTGCTGCTGTTGACACTTCAAGTCTCCTGTAGCTTCTCGACGTTTGTCGGGATATTTCCGCTCCGTTATCTTCCGGAGCCCTCGACGAGGCGATGCGTCATCCCAACCACTGTGTGGATCGTTAGGGTATATCACCGTTTCGTTAACTGAATTCCACCGTGCCTGCGAGGAACATGCTCGATGAATAGCGAAGCACGTCCATTTGACGGATACCGATCCGTGCAATCTCCGCACGATCCCTCAATCTCGTCCGAGGAGAGATCCGCTTGCGATTCACGTGGCGGCCGACACGACAATGGCGCTTCTCGGCGCGCCTCTAACGGCCGCCGCGACGCCCACACAGTCGATCGTCCCCGAGCAGACGGTTACACACCCACGACAACCGTTTCTCCAGCTGACAATGTGACGAGGGGTCGAGGGTTGCCTATCGCTTCAAGGTGCTCCTCTATCGACGCCAAGACCGTGGTATCATCGCTGACGTCGCGCTCATTATCCCCGTCACCGTCGTTACCAACGCGAGAACGCCTCCGTAGATGAGGTTGCTGCCTACTCGTCGTCACAAGATTAAACACCCATCTCGAGCCTCACAGGCTCTTCTCTTAGATATTCCACGCGTACACTCCTCCGGCACAGCACTCGTTTGGTGCGTTCCGCGTCGAGCCGCGAGGAACTTTGCGAGCGAAACGGTCGGACACTTGTCACGCAAGCGATAGAGAGGGTGCTTGCGCACTCGCGGCCACCCTGAGTCGCGTCGCTACGCCGCCGTTGCGACGCGTTTGCGTTGCGTTGCGTTGCGTTTTATTGATTTGCGTTGCGTTGCCCTGCGTTGCCCTGCGTTGCGCTGCGCTGCGCTGCGCTGCGCTGCGTCGCGTCGCGTCGCGTCGCCGGCTTACAAACGTTTCACTTCCGCGCTATGCCCTTTCACCCCCTCCCTTCGATGCGACGTCGGAATGCGACCCGCGAATACGTTTATATTCCTCTTCTCTTCTCTCCTCTCCTCTCTGCACACCCTCTCGCAACGAGGATGTCTCGCGGCCACGTCGACTCGCGGGATAGTATTCGCACTGATGGTAAGCTCTCCGTCTCTTTCTCACCCCCAACTATCCCCGCCACTCCCCTTTTCGCGCCTGTACGTGATCTCTCTCTACCTCTCTTTCTCTCTCCTCCGCCACCACCTGACTACTTCTCTCGTTCTCTCTCGTTCTTTCTCTTTGCGTTATCTCCCCGCTGATCTCTCACTCTCCCTCTCTTTCTTACTTCTCCTGTGCTCCGAAGGCTATCTGCTCACTTCCCACGATCCTTCTCTTGCGACGACCGCAGAACGGGACGGGCGGGACGCGAACGGGGCTAATTTCCGGTCGCGAATCGACTTCCTGTTGGGATCGTCACGATGACATCGAGGCGCGAACCCGCGTTCCTCGCGAGCTGCCCTTCGATAGTTGTACGTATCGCTCGCTGAGAGACCTCTATCCAACGGAGGGTTGCCTTATCACACTTGTGTGCGACCGCAGTTGCGCGAACCAAGCTTTGCTCCTCCATCCCCTCGTCCGTAGCGATATACAGGGTGACTTAGAAATCGCGCGCGCTTTCTTCGAGTCGTTTGTTAAGAACTACATTGAAAACAATTATTGTTTCGCCGTCAAGGCGTCGATCATGTCACCCTTAAATATCTATTGTGCAACACATTTTTTAAGTGTAGATTATATATGTAGCAACACATAAAAAAATATAAAAAAAACCTGATCATTATTTAATTTTTTAAATAGATTATATTTATATAAAGTTTTTATTTAAGAATTTTTTAAGAGATATTTTTAATTTCAAAGACGAAAAGCTGTGAAAATAAAAGAAAATGACTTTTAACGATTCTAACTAACTATTCTCGTTGAGCAAAGTTTGACTTAAGATTCTCCGAAGAATATTATATATATGTATATATATAAAATAGGAAAAGGACATAAGATTTTTTTAAAGCGCCCTATATACATCTGGTGCGTACGAACTCTAGTTTCACGTATGTGACGAATAATGCTAAAGAGGGAGAAAATAGACAACTTTAAAGCGTAACAATCGTTCGAACGGCGATACATTCCAGATTCATACAATCGTAATTAATCTAATTAGTCGATCACAATCGCCGTCCCACAATCGCTCAGTGACAGATGGTGCCTGACGAATATCGCATCTTCGCGCGAACTTAATAAATAATGGGATTGCGGCGTATATTCTGACCAATGAGCAAAAGGGACGCGACTTACGTCGCGGAAAATGCCGTATTGATCGCCGAGTGGACCAATCTGGCGCAAACTTTGACCACGACCACGTGGCGCTGTATTTGAAAGCTGATCCCGTTAAGAACCAGAAAAATTATTCAGAAAAATAACAATAAGAATTATAATGTCAAATTATACCCAATTTGAATTATTTTTAATTACTTCTGTAGATGGAGTATAGTTGACAGATCTGATCAATAAATGAAAAAAAAAACCAGGTCTCCCGCACAAAAGATGGAAAGACAGTTAATCATCTGCATCCCAAGAGGGTAATTGAATTGGGTAAAACAAGCCTACAGGGTTCGATAAGAAGAAGAAATGTAAAAAAAAATGGAACGCATATACAGTTAAAATATATTCCTTTCTAAATGAATCCAAAGATTAAGATTTTACTAACTAAATATTATAATAACTATTTTTTATTTATTAAATTATGACTGAGAACTAATGATAACTATTAACATTCAATCATATTTTTTCATAGGGTCACTACTGCTCCTACTTAATATGTCGTTAATTTAAAATAATAATTAAACAATTTAACTTATTAAAATGTATTACTTAAATTTGACTCAAATTCAGTTATTATTTACTAAGCGATACGTTAAATAATACTAAAATAACTTTTTTATATTAAATATACAGAATGTTGAAAAAAATACATGAATTTAAAACAAATAATTCTAACGATATAATAATATTAAAATAACTTTTTACTAACCGAAAATAAAGATAGAAGATCACCATATTGGCATTTTCAGTAGTTCGAGTGAAATACCATCGGCGGTTCTGGCATTGAGAGTCATTCCGATTCCATTCAGCTTTATCTTGCGCACGTAAGGCGGATTTGATTTCAGCAGCCACGTAAAAGCCAAAATTGTAAGAAGACTCCCGTAAACTCGGCTCCATCGTTGCGCAATCTTAACGTAAAAATCTACGGAGAACTAGTGAAAAAACCGTATTTAACGCTACATAAAAAATGCATAATTTTCACATTTTCCGCACTGGAAAATGGAACACGTGATATGAAAGCAAGAGCATAAACTGAAGCATATACGATACGATGCTGTATAGTTACCGTGGCTGTTCGTATAATTCCACATGGGATTCTCAATAAATCACTTTCCGAGAATCGTGTTCCGACATGCGACTTCTAATGGCAGAAACTTCTGATGGCCGAAGCGCGCCATCGGGCAACCGGTCGACTACCATTCCTTCAACATTGCCAGAGTTTCGTATATCCACCACGTAATTGCATATGGGATGGTGTCGAGAACTTTTCTTTTTCTTTTCGATAAAACGTTAATACGGACGACTTCGAGCAAACAGTCAAAATGTCGCGAAGAAATTACTACGGTGACGCAATAATGCTCATATCTCTCTAAAATTAAAATTCGATCCAAATATAGTAAAATTAATGGATTCTTATTCTTCAATTAGAACGATTTTAATAAGTAACGTACATAATTATTTGCATTTTGAAAACCAAAGCTGAATAAATGGGAGAGGTTGATCCCGTTGCATTAAACGCTTGCTTTATCTGCAATGCGTAATTAATGCGCTATTTGTTATAATTACGAATTTATTGTATATGTACGAATTATAAATATGTGACGATGTCGAAGTCATTGTGAACAGTATAAATGTAATTCGTTCGATGCAAACTTATAATGCGCTACTTTTGACTGCGCAGCGCGGTATGATACTACTGGCCAGTGCATGTCTGACTATACACATGTAACAACTACTGCCGGCGTGTTTACTACTACGCGTCAGACAATGGTTGCGTTCCGTTGTTTACTACTAAAAATCTATAGTGCGCGTAATGTATACTATTGGATTTTCAGTACTGGCGGCGAATATCAGAACACAGCCAATGTCTAAAGCTCGATCTACATAAGACGCAAAACGCAAAACTAGAAATTAACCTAATGTATCTTAATTATAATATGGTCGTAAAACACAAAACGCAGGACGCAAAAAGTTGGGTGAACTTCAACTTTCGCGTCCTACGTCCTACGTATTGCGGTCTGCGACCTATTACAATCTAAAATATGTTTCACCTGCGACCTGTCTTATGTAGATCGGGCTTAATGCAGGAGGGAATCAACTACCTGCTACCTGAAGGATAAGACAACGAAAAATATGAGATGTTCTGTCTTATAAAAAAGCGACTAAAGAAGCGAAAATTGATTGTAAATAATTATTTACATGCAAAATATTCTTTTAAACTAGAATAGCAGATATTGAAAGTATAAAAAAAATATACATATATTGCAGAAAATGTAATGTATTTTAATCTATTATTTCTGTCGTCGCACATTTATATATTCAGTCATTAATTTACCTGTCGAATAAATGTTTCTTTTATTTGTAAAATGCCTAATCAGATCTTCGTGAATAAGTAAGAAATTAAGACATACCTATGATATACATTTGCACGACATAATATATAAAATAATAATACAGAGCATGTACAGAAGAATCTTTTACATCACTTATTTGCTGTACAGAATTCATTACAATATTACATCGCTTAGCAATTACACTTACTATAAGAATAATCTACTCGTTAACTATGTCAATAATTAATAAATTTCTTAGAAATATTTAGGTATAGATATTACAGATATAGCTAGAAACTTGTGCAATTAACATTATCTTATACAATTATCTCATACACACAATTATAAAAAATTTGGCACATATTAATTATATAGAAAATGTATATAATAATAAAATGATATAATTAACTATTACATAAAAATAGAACATAACATGCTGAAGATATAAATAAAATACAAAGAATCTAAAAAAATTTAAAACTTAATCTATTTTTATAACTTATAATTTTTTCTTTTCTCATAATACAGACAAGAATGGTCACTTGTCGCATCAATTTGAAATTTGTTTGCACCTGAGAAATAGAATTTTGAAAGTTTAATGCGTTAAGAAAAGAAAATTTTACTTCAAAAATATTAGTCATTTACTATCTATATACATATTCCATGTAACATTCTTTATGAAATATAACTTTATTATTAATATCAATATTATAAACTTTATTCTATGCAGTCTATAAGACGCATCGTATTTATTTATACCGTTATTTACTTAGTATAAACAAGCAGATTGTATTTAAAATTTATCAAATTTTATATGTAATTTTAAAATAATCTGAAAAAATATTATAAAATTAATTTAAAACTCTTATATGTAAAAAACAATCTGTTGCATATGAAATTGATTTTTTGTACATAATTATTTCCTAACATATAGTCAATTATAAAATATATACAAAATTATTATAATAAATGTATTTTTTTATATGCTAAACATAAATTTAAATAGACATCCCAGACAACACAAAGTATTCAAAAGAGAGACATAAGACATCTTTGGCGTCTAAAACACGTTAACCTTTTCAAGACGTCTTATATCTCAAGGTGTTGTCTAGAATATTTTTCATATTTTATATGTTAATATTCTGAAAATAAAAAATGGTTAAGTATGTACAATATGCCTATATATTATGAGTTAATAGATTATACAAACAAATATCGAAATATCTATATGTGATGTTTCTGTCAATGTTAAAGCAGTCGATTATTGAGATTCTTAGAATTTTTTTAAAAAGAAATATAAAGATTCGTTCAAATGTACAAATATGGCCTTCGTATAATTTAAAGTGTTATTTAGCCCATTAAAATATGTATACATATATATACATATTAAAATTTTCTTAATTATCTTTAACATATTTTTAATAAAAATTAACATTTATCAATAGAAAAATCAATGTAAAGTTTTAGAACAAATTGTTTTATGTTATTATATTTATTCCTTCCAGCCTTTATGAAATTTAATTATCACAAATTTAATTATATAAATTACATAAATTATTATTACATAATCATAAATAATCATTACTGGATATAAATACGTAAAATATAATTTTGTTCATTTGTTTAAAAATTACATCATTTTTTAATTATTTATCTTAGATATATATGTACATTATTATAAGTCTAATAGGCAGTAATTTATTAATATACTATCGCGATATAGTATATTAAAGTAAATTATATTTTAGTGCACTTATAGAGTATATTAATATGTGTAGTAAACTACTATATTAATATATGCATAGTACACTAATATTAATATATTTACAAAATGAACATTCTTCTAAAATATTAAATGTTTTGTTGCTAAATATCAAATACTTAAAGAAACTTAAAGTTAGAAAGAATTATTTACAATTACATATTCACTTTATCTAATATTACTCATATAATTATTTCGATCGTTTGTAATCATCATCTATTATTAAATGTTTTATAAAAACTAAAAAAAATATTAGTAACATTTAATATTTTTCTACTTCTTGATCAGTAAATTTAACACAATTTAATAACATTTTGACTTATCATAATTAAAAACAATAAAATCACACACAATAGGCTCTAAAGAAAATTCTAAAAAATAATAAATAAAATGCCAATTTGAGCCGACACTGATTATTAGTGTGTATTATAATACCATTTATTCAAAGAATTGAATATTACACGTATATGTTTCGATCTACGATCAAAATCCTCTTCAGTACAAAAGATAAATTAACAAAATTAAATAATAGTAGTGCATACAAATATAAACTAATAACATAAAAGACGAGAAAAAAACGTGGTGGTGATATCCGAGTTAATTTTGGTCATTAAATTACTAAGTTAACTGAAAAGAAAAATATTTTGTTTTTTAAAAAACCAACCGAACCAAGAGTTATAAAATCATTAAAAAATGCTAACAAGAGATTATACACAAATAATGGTAAAGAACTTACATGACTGTCAAGATTGAATTGTTTTGATAAATTGTTGCACATGTTCCATTAAACTGTTCCATTTACTGTGTAATGCAAATAGGAATAAATTAAAAAGTTAATATAAATGACAGTAAAAATCCAATTTTAGTTCACTTACACGAAACAAAATTTTAAAATATTAGACACGACATAACTGTTTGGTAGACAGATGTAAAAAGGAACAGTCAGAGAAACAGTGGACAACAGAACATGTACTTACAGAGAAAATAAGTAAAAATATAAATAATAAATAACAAAGTATAAATGATAAGGTTGGTTATTATAATTAAACTCTTACTGTACCTTGTGTTTTCTATATGTGTTCTGTGAAATATTCGACATAATAGCTCTTAAATTGTGAGCTGCATAAAATTATATCAAAATCGTATAAATTCTATTCTACAATATTTACACAAAAATTTAAATGTATCTTCTTTTCATATAAACTTGAAACATTTTTGCTTATCATGTGGTATTCGTGTCTTAAACAATATCGAGTCAGCTCGATACTGTGTATTTAATAGAGGCATATAACCGAAAACCTAAAATCATTAATTATACTGAATAAAATTGACAAATTTACTTTATTACTAACAATAATAATAATAATTTAGAATACTTAAATGTAATAAAGAAAAATGTAAAAATAATTAACAATAGATCTTTTTACCTGTGAAAAGAAATTGATACATTTATGTCTTTCTTGAAAATGAGTATCATCTTCTGAAAGTGAAACTGGACAACCAGGACATCTAAACGTCCAACGTGATGTTACCTAATAAACAGACAAATATTTTAATGTCATTGCATATATTAATATATTCACATAAATTTTCCAAGTTCAATCATATGATTAAAATGCAGACAGAAATATTATAATACAAAATATTTAAGTTGTAAATATATAATTGCAGTATTTTTATAAAATATAAATTAAAAAATTAAAAAGTTTTGATTTGTAATATTAATAAGAGTAATGAATATCTTCTCTTTAAAATATATATAATGTCTTACTTTAACTGGTGGTTTCCTTGTTAAATGAGATATTAAAAAATTCATTGCAATGTCCTCACAATTCATATATTCATCAACTTTATCTCTTATTGCTTGTGGTAACCAATGTGTGTACAGATATGTATAATGTTTATGAATAAAAGCAGCCCCAGTTAAAACCATGGATAGCTCGCAAGAATAATTAGAATTGTAATTCCAAGCATTGTGATAATTCTGGTCCCATGCATGAAATCGACCAGGGAATCCAACTACACGATCTCGATGTTCCCTCCACACTCTAAAGATGTACATTAATAAATAACAAAAGTATATTCGAATAAAAAGACCGAAAAATTGGCTTACCTAAAACCAAACATGATTTCATCATGTCTCAAATGAGCATCATCATCAATAGAAAGGACGGCTTCTGTCTCAATTGCATCAAATGGCAGGAATCTATTATTCAAACTATTTCTTGGAGCTTTTATAACCTGTTCAAATATATTTTAATGTGTAATCTTTAAAAATAAATAAAGATACTACATAAATTAAAATTACATGTATAGGAACGCCGATATCAGGCCACTTGAGATCTTCTACAGGAGGTTTCGGACTATTCCATACTACAAGTACTTTGTTTAAATAAGGCAAACCATAAAGACGCGCCAGTGAATTTATAAGAACTTGTTCTCTTTCATAAGTTAACATGACAATTGTAAATTGTTCTCTTGGATAATTTCCTCCTAATGATTCACTAAATTCTTTTCCAGCACCTCCAGCACCTTTACCGATAGGTCGAAAGCCAACTTCTGAACCTATGAAAAAATAAAAAAAGCAATATAACATATAATTCTCGTAGAATAATTTCTAAAATAATGATTTTACCAAGAAATTTAGCGTCACTAGGAAGAACAGTATCAAAAGGTAATTGTGGATACAAATTAAATGGATCCATCCAATCATTCCAAATTTCATGATTTTGAATTAATAGTGTTGTATAATTTCTCTTGAAAGCAGGAGATGGATACGGCGGTTCTAAAGGACCTAAACTTTCTTCAGCTTCAGGTTCGGCAATAATGGCATCCGATTTTAAAGGCTTCAAAATAAAAAATAATGTAAATTATAAAATTAAATGTATTTTTCATGTTAAAATATATAATACATACTTTAATAAGAAAAGCGTGTCACATTAAAATACGTACCACAAAGCTTTCGTTAAAAACACTAGGACTGGGCGTTTGAGACGCTGGTAATGGAGGTATACCAAGTCTGTCTCTTATTACTGCTATGGTCGTATCTACTACACCTTGAGCAGTACTCATATAACGTTCCCATATTAATCTACCTTGTCTCCGAATAGTCAAAAGATCGTTGTCAGGAACAGCGCGCAGTAAAAAGTGCATTTCAGTCACTCTAGCCTAAATAATTACATAATTCTATTAATTTCATTTCAATAATTAAAAAACAAATTTGGTAATAAATTACTATAAAAATTACCTTAGGTAGGAAAATAACTGCTCTCCTCCAATCAACAACTTCGTTATAATTAAGCAAAATCTGATCACCACCAAGAATGACTGGTATTGATCCAGCTCGCAATGCTTCATACAATCTCGCTTGCATAAACGAAGTAGTCAATAATGTAGCATTGCTGGGAGCTAAGATCAATGCAAATGTTGATTCCTTTAATATAGCTCTTCTGGATGAATCAGTTCCGCAAAGAGACCAATCAAGAGTTTCCACAGGCTTACTCTCCATAGAAGCTGGTATACACTCAAATTGAATGAAAAATTTATCCAAAGTTATTCCGTTGCTCATATCTTTTAAATGTTGAATAATAAATGCATCTATGTTGTTATCATCAATTATCAATTTTTCCAGATCTATATCTGCGTCATCAATTTGATATGTCATCGGTGTGCCCATAAAAGTCCTCATTTCTCCTTGGAATGACAGCAGATATTTCCTTCTTGCAGGTAACATTTGCGCGCATTCTTGCCAAACATCTCCGCCAGGTGGTCCCAGAATTGGTGGAACAATTAAATCGAAATCATTGCGAAATTGGTTTCTATAAAATGTTGACTGTACTACTATCGCTCTGCCAGTATCCAGATTACTAAAAATATTTCCAGAATCTGCAGATAAATCTCTACGTGCAAGATTTAATAATATGTGATTTCTACCGTCTCCACCCCAATAAGGAAGTGCTTGTAATTTCTTTATATCTAAAGCTTTATTATGACGTTGATCACTCTTTTGATGGAGGCTTAATGCTTCACCAATTAAGACTATGTAAACACATGCCTCTGCTGGATTTCTAATAAGATGTGGATTATATCCTACAATCAATTTTTTTTATATAACAAGTTTTATCACAGATAAATATTTTATAACGCAAAAGATGTTTTAAATACAATTCTGTTTACTTTGTGTAATATATAGTTCATTTATATCCTAAATACATACCTAGCGTTTGTTTAATAGTTGTTTTTAAGAAACCATCTACATCCCATCCTAGATTAACTACTGAAAATTGATCTGGATCATACAAGTACACAGGAAAACCACTTGTCAGTGCACATCGACTATGATCGAAACAATTGTACATTCTACATGATCGTGGATCTGTGCTAGGTAATACAATTGGCAGAGTGTTAATCAATATCCTCTTAGGTGGTGCTAATTCAGGCGTGTTTCTTTCCACTGCTTCTTTCTGTGCCACCTGTGCTTGCTCCACACTTATTTTTAATCTATCAAGATCCGTTTGCTGATGCAATAACTCTTGCTTCAGCTCGTCTATCTTTTGCGTCAAGCTATTAACTTCGGTCTGAAGTCTTTGCCTCTTTGCGCTCAGGTCTCTCAATTCATTGCTCACTGAAATTTTTATACGAAACATTTCCTCTATTCTCATCTTCAGCTGTGATGCTTTCATGGATGTAAAATCCTCAAAAGCCTCCAAGGTTGAGAATGTTCTATACATATCCCTATCTGGAGCATCTGATTCTACCTGAAAGTCAACTCAAAGTTAATGCAATGCATTCTGAATAATTTTAAATGCTTAACTTTCTTCTTTAACTGTACCTTAGATAAATAGTAATGCGTAAATAATGGCACAATAAATAAGATTATAGATGTCAAAATTATTATCCTTGACAATTTGATGTGTGTCAGCCATTGGCACATCTCCCTCCCTGTTCCACTGTGGTAGAACGGAAGTGCCTCGTAAGTATTTCCCACCATGATTATATGGAATTACTAAGTATTTTCATCTGTCTAATAAATCCTGAATACTTCCATCTAGCATTTTCTTGGATTTCTGCAAGTAATATGTTACACAGCCATTAGAGATAATCTCATGAGTTTTTACTTCATTTTGCATGTAACAAAAACAGCTTTTCATCCATATAATTTCTTACAATTTAGTTTAATTTAAAGAGCAAAGGGTAAAGCAAACGTATTATTGATACCTGTCCACACTAGAAATCGACGTAGAAATTAAACCTGGAGATGGCTTTATCAGATCATATCATCGTGCTGTCAATAACCTACGCAACCTCATGATCTCCTCCGTTTCCCTGCTATCCAGATCGAAAAAATCACGAGCCGGAGCGACGAGGACTTTTGACAGAATCACATTCTATATCGCCCACGATCGCATCGAGGACATCAAGGTTAGTCCTGAGATGCGCCTCATTCGCGTACGTCGTCCATCTGATATCTCCGCTCTCGTAAGACTCAGCGGACGTATACTACCGATCCACCCAATGCTCCCGAGATGCATGCCGAAAATGTGAAACAGCGTGCCGAACAGCGTGAATAGCTGTCCAAGAGTTATCGGAGTTATCCGCGTCAATTTAGTTTTCGAGATTCGGAAAGACTCGACGATTTCTTCTGGTTTCTCCTTAATTCCTTCAGTCGCGTTCAGTTTTTGCATTTTAGTTCAGCATTTGATGTCGCGTCAATCAAGTTCGAATGGCCCGCTCATCGTCGCCTCCAATCGTCTCGTATCCTGGTTTGCTCCGGCGACGTTTGGTGGCACATCGCGACTCGCGACGACACGTTGCGCATCCGCGTGATGTATTCGCGTCTCTCGAGGTCTTCGTTGAACATGCGCATGTTCATGCAATGTCCATGTCAAGTGTAGTGTGAGGGGAATAATATTTTGGCTTTCGGGGGCCTAAAATTAGCCGGAAAATGGTAAGCATTCGAGAAAAATGAGATTGTACGCAGACAAGATCATGCTTGTGTCGCATTATTCGACCAATCGATCTGTCTCCTCGTCTCGGAGTTTCGCACCTTCGTTTTTGAGTTTTTAGAATAACCTATCCCCCACATTATAATGATGTTTTTCACATTCACGTCGACCTCGTCACCCGGGACAATGGAGCAATGCGAAATTTCACTTTGTTGCTTCCCCCTCCCGCTATCTCCCAACTTTAAAAATATGATTGCGTTAAAATGATCTCTGATGCAATGCAAAACCATCTCGACATATTATATAGTGTGTTTTGAATGATATACAAGCTGTCATTTTTGCATATACGACTTTCAGATAGCCAAAATAACTGCTTGAATTAAGATCGTAGAATATTCTATTGGCATGTACTTTAATTATAACATAATGAGTTTCAGAATCGTATTGGTGTCGCTTTCACTTTTATCTACTGTTACTTTTTTATTTTTAAATTAATGATAAGACGGTTTGTAGCATTCATCATTTTATTTATGTTGCAGCATAAGTTAAAATTTTCACAAAGGGACAAAGTGAAAAAATTTATAACATTTACACAAACTGGAGAACAAACTGCGATATATTGTTTAGCCCAAAATGACTGGAAACTGGATCTCGCTAGTGATAATTACTTCCAAAATCCAGAAGCTTATTATAAAGAACCAAAAAATTCTGTTGATAAAAAAAAATTGGAAATATTGTATAGCAAATACCAAGGTAGAATTGCTATGATATATTAGTAAGAATTCATTAGTCTATTATTTATGTGTTTAATGTTAATAAATAAATTATAATTATTATCTTACAGATCCAAGTGAACCTAATAAAATTACCGCAGATGGTATCATGAAATTTCTTGATGACTTGAATCTAAGTCCTGAGAGTAAATTAGTTCTAATCATTGCGTGGAAATTTCGTGCTGAAACACAATGTGAATTCACTAAAGAAGAGTTTATGAATGGAATGGTGGACTTAGGGTAAATATTAACTTCTTTGATACACATTTGTGATGGTTGAATAAAAAATGAATGTGTTGTGAATGTGCCTTTTCATTATCAGGCATGTATATACATATATAATTATTTTTATAATTATTTTCAGTGTGGATAGTATAGATAAGCTAAAAGCGCGATTAGGTAGTTTAGAAAATGATTTAAGGGATCCTCTAAAATTCAAGGATTTTTATCACTTTACATTTAATTATGCAAAAAATGCGGGACAGAAAGGCTTAGATTTGGATATGGCAATTGCGTATTGGAACATTGTATTAGACGATAAATTTAAATTTCTTCAATTATGGTGTCAATTCTTACAGGTAAGTAAATTTTGGATATTGCTTTTGTAGTTATTTTTTTGGCAAGTTACTTTAAAATAATAAGCTGATGTATTCTAGGAACATCATAAAAGATCAATTCCAAAAGACACATGGAACTTATTATTAGACTTTGCACTTATGATCAATTCGGACATGAGTAATTATGATGAAGAAGGTGCTTGGCCTGTATTAATCGATGATTTTGTAGAATGGGCACAACCTCGAGTTCGTCAGTCTCTCTAACGATTTTCTTTTTTTTTGCAACATTCTCTCACATGATAACTTTATTCGTTTACAAAAAATATATTTTTAAAATTATTTTGTGAAATATTTTTTTCCAATGACGACTTTGTTTTTTAAAATTTATACTTTTTAAAATTGATTAGAGACAAATTAATGCACATAATATAATGAATCATAGTATATACCATATAGCATCTTGTAATATGCATTCTCAACAATTTACAATATATCGCTTCAGTAGATACAATTTCATTTGCTAAAATATGTAAAGAGAGAAAGTCTTGAGTGTTTGCTTTAAAAAATAATAGTTATTTCCTTATTTATTAAGTTCAAGTTGTGTGAAATCTACTAACCACATAGATACTTGTACAATAATTTAATTACTTTTGCTTTATCTTCAAAGAGAAAAAAGCATTGCCTTGAAATTGATCATATTGTACAAAAGTAATATATGTGTGAGATGTTTATTTACATGTGGGAATATAATAGAAAGTTGCTCAACTACCACCGGTAGTATTTGCAAGCAATTAAAAAACTCGACGTTCTTTTGAAATAATATGTCGGAAGCAAAATTGGAAGAGAAATTAGTCCATACGTTCCTGTAGATAGTAATTTCTAGAAATTGCGTTGTTGAAGAAATTGTTATTAAATAAATTCTACGATACTCTATTACACGACACTTAGAATGTATATAAAAACATAAAGAGAAAGAAATCTGTATTTTAGACATTATACTATTTCGGCATCATTCTATTTATTTTTTTATATTCAATCAGATTATAACGATGAGAAGATAAAGAGAAATTTGTTTCTCATATGTATATTAGAAGGAAGATTACTTGTATACAATATACTTATGAAACTTTATATAACATTGTTCTAAAGACAAAATATAATTTTTTTATAAACTTAATATAATAGTTTTCATTTTCAATTATATGATATAAGTTCATTCATGGAATATAAAAAGTCATTTGTGATGTTCTTTACAGATTTGATTCTCTTAACAAGTTTATCGTAGGCATTTTGTATGTTAAATATTATCCCTTGTAACTACATTCTATAAAAATTTAGCGCAGTAATATATTTAGATTTTTATCTACACAAAATATGTGGAGATTATAAAAACATAATGTAA
>NW_017306059.1:1718745-1732788 GCF_001594115.1 Trachymyrmex septentrionalis | reverse complement strand
ATATATAATATATAAAATTGTGAAACGAAAACTTTGGAATAAAATTATCTCGTCCACGCGTTTTTCATTAAATTTTATAAATATAATGTAAAATAGACAAAAGGAGAAAATCTCAACAAATATATAAAGCAGTATAAACTTATTATTATATGTAGTTACATATCGCCAGGGATATACGTTTGCACAATGCTAAACTTATTCAAAATAGAATAATAGATTAGAATAATATATTATTATTCGAAAGTAAGGAAATTTATATTCGAATATCATTTTCGAATATAATCTTCCTTAATAAGTTCAGCATTGTGCAGACAATACATTGTTTTACCAGCCTTAGGAGAAACAGAAAGTAAATTGTACATAATGTAAATAAATATATCAATCTATTCAGTGCGTCTCTGTTTAAATAAACTGCTGAATAAATATACACCATATTTCGTGTATATTATCTCTATGTGTTTAAATGAATATTAAATAAAAAGTTCTGCTAAAAGTCCACAATTATATTTCGTGTGTATTATTTATTATATAAGTTAAAAAAAAATTTATTTTATTTTCTAAGTTTGTAATCGGCAAGAAATATAATTATTAATAAAATACGTCAGTATTTAGTTATAAAAATGATTACATTTTACAAGATTTTTTACATTCGCATAAAATTCTATTATGGCCATTGCATTGTGCATAGGAATATAAGAAAGCTAATTCGTATTTATTAGCGTGTATATTGTAACAATTTTTTAATACATCCTGAATATACCAATTGCATAATGATTCCAATCTATCGATAGTTGTCTGCATCACATATTTTTTTTCCAATTATTAAAAGAAATATAATATTTGTATTGACATTGTATCCTTTAGTTTTCATTAAAGTCTCAAATTTACTTACCTGAGCTATGACTAATCCATGATTTGAGTTATTTGTAGTGTGACTGTGCGAATCAAATAAAGTGACCTATGAATAAAACTTAGGTCTTATTTATACAGGATGATCATTAATTATATGTGTCAACATTTAAAAAAATAAATCTAGTCGAAAACAAAAAGTATTATATTTGATTATTTATTTAGACGATCATCAACTAAGATATGGATATATAATTAAGACTACCATATAATTGATTTCTATTAATTATAGCTACACGTGTGCTTACCTTACTTGTAGTTTCTTGAAATATAAATAATATAGTACGTCCGCATGTGATAAGCAGCATAAACAAAGTGTGAAATTTTGGATTTTTGTACCATTCATGTAAAAATATGTTTATATTTTTGTATAGGCTTGTTTCTATCTCCTCATGAAAGATATTGAACTTCTGTGAGAAAGTTATTATGTATATATTATTCAAGTGTAAGATGTATATATTCAAAAATTTTTCTATTTGTTCAGAAATATAGTTGAATAAGAAATCAATAATTTTTTAATTGAATATTAATAAACTTATACACGTGTACAGTTATATATATATATATACACACACACACACACACACACACACACACACAGAGGATGGTAGTTAAGTATATTGCCATATTTTAAATGGCTTAGTTTCCGAAATGCAGGTGAATTCGCAAATGTTTGACGACACGGAAAATTGCGTTGGAGATATCTTCCTGCATAAATATGCCTTGCTTCATGTGAGTTACCATTCGCACAACCGTAAACAAAGTGGCAAAGTCAAAGTCAAAGCCTCCTAGATCATCGGACTTAAATCCTTTGGATTATTTCCTTTGGAGGCATCTGAAATCATTGGTTTATACCACCCCAATTGAGAATGAAAATGAATAGTTGCAAGGCAATACGTAACACATCTGGTATCTTTAGCATGTACGTCATCTTTGAAAAGAAGGCTCGATGGATGTATCATGGCGCAAGGTGTACATTTTCAACAATTCATCTAATTGTTTTATTTCATCAGAAGAACTGAAGCCTGTTTTTGTTTTTCTGTTTTTGATTAGTTTTTGACTAGTTCAAGCTGTATTTCTTTCAAATAAGATTATTACTACACGTTTAAATTTTTTTTATTTTGGAAATTAAACCGTTTAGGACACATGTTTATATGGACTTTTTTACTTGAAATAAACCAAAGAATCACTCTGTTGAGTATGGCAACATATTTAACTAACATCCTGTATATATATATATATATATATATATATATATATGTGTGTGTGTGTGTGTGTATATGTATATGTATTAGGTCTATTAGGATATCATTCATATTAAATATTTCTATCATACCCATTCTTTTAATATATTTAAGCTCTTGCCTCCATGTTTTAAAGCATCTTCGGTATTCAAATACGGATGTGATATAAGCCTTTTCTTAATAAGCCACCCATGAATAGCGTTACCCTCAATTATTGCCTCTGCCACAATAATATTTAATCTCGGACAGTTTTCTATATCATAAATCGATACATTTCCTCTTGAAATTCGTACAGCCACAAGTAAACATATAAGTGTACAGGCTTCACTTACTGGGGATTATTCAGTACATAAAAAAATAAGTATTATTGTGATAATGTGATATGTCAGTATACAGATACTCTCCATTTGATATAAATAATAAAGTTAATTATAATAATAATTACGTTTTTGTCCTGGTGGATAACGGCTTTGTGTAAATTCAGGTTGATACCATAATATATCTACTTCATTATTAAAACAGTTTTTCATGTATGACGGAAAGTGACAGCTAAATAGTGGTGGTAAAGTCATAATTACAAAAGTATCTTTTATTCCATATGTTTCTCATTACTTATTAATTTTGTTACCAAATACATCTCTTTATGATTCATATTTATGTCCTTTCCAAAAAGATTTAATGTGTACATATATATATATATAAGTCAAGACATTTTGGATGCCAAATTTTGTATAATAGTTGGGTTATAATTGTATGTTGAAAAATAGCTGCATTCATTAGATACAAATTAATTGTTTCAGCAATTAAATTAATCGATTTAAGTTATGTTCCACTACTAGTACTGAAAATCTATAGTTCATGTTATGTATAATATTATAGATATTCAAATATTGATAATGTATATGTATAAAAAAACTGATTTACTGTGATCCGCTTTAATGAACCGGAAAATCATTTTGGAGAAGGAAAAACGAAGAAGACGAATAGAACTCGTAATGTACACGGCTTTTAAAAAGTATAATTTATATTGTCCTTAAAATAATAATTGACATCTAAAAATAACTTTTTAATGATTTTGTTGCCGAAATAATTGCACAATTTAGAAAAGCAATACAGCTTTTTTAATATATTGTACTTTACAATCTATATTTCCAGAACATATTTCCAGCTTACTTAATAAGAGAATGAATGAGAGCGAGAGAAAGTTATTATTTGATATTTATTATACTTCATAACAAAACACATTTTATTAATTGAATTTCTCTTTATAATGACATTTCTTGCAGTGACATATTGATTATTGATCGATCGTTTCAAAATATGACTTTTCTTTAAAATGATATAAATTTCATTACTTTATTTTTTTATAAAAAGCATATTGTTCCTATGAATAATTCTTTTAGCATTTAGCACTTAAAAAGAATGTATGAAATTCAGTTTCAAATATAATATATCAAATATATGCGAATGTATGTATATTATCATAAAAAGTATATGATAATATATGTTTTATAAGATAAGAGATATAAAAGCGTCTGTGCTACACGTGCAAATAATATGACTTTACAATTATGAAACTAATAATCTATTCAAGATTAGTTAATGTGCTATTATGCTCAAAATAACACAAAAGTGGAAATATATTCCATGAATGTAAAAACAAAATACATATTTATATATTTACATATAGGCTACGTTCTGTTATTTTGCGAGTAGTGAAAAATCTATGGTACATATATGTAATAATAGATTTCCAGTACTCGCAGTGAATAACGTAGCCATAATTTACTGTAAAAATAGAAATATGATAAAAATCAAATGACGTACATTGCATTATAATAGAAACTGATACACGATGTTAGCTAAAAATTTAAATTTCTAAATTGACATTGTAAAATACAATTTGACATTAAAAATATAGAATTTTTTAATTAAGTACTCATTCAAATTAAAGTCTTCTCGTCAATTTTTCTTTTACAATATTAATAGCATATTAATTCTTGCGAATAAAATATTTTACCATTCTTATATATATTTTTTGTAAAATTTTCATCAAATTTGTTTTCTATTTCCAATAAAAATTTGTCAGTTTTTTAAGCAAATCATATGCGTGTTATGAATATGATTTATTTTAAGTCAGTTCAGCACTGTAATTAGTCTCTAAATCGTCAGTTTATTATGAATAAATTTATATTTTTCTAAACGTATATTACACCTGACTTCTGTTTCAAATAAACATTTTGTCTTTTGTATTTGTCACTGTTATTACAAAGATGTGGAAATTGTTTTCATAAATCTTCTATATATATCATATTTTCGCACAATGGATTCATTAAATCTGAAAGCAACATATAAATTTTATATTATATAGTATTCTATAAAAAACATCCAATTAAACTTTCTTCAAATTTTAATCAAACAAATAATTATATAGATATATTGTAAAGAACGGATAATGATTAAAAAATGCTATTTATAATTTATAAAATGTATTGTTATATATTTTTTTAAATTTAAGATTAAAATAAACTCACCAGTGATCAGAATGATCTATATGTAGCTGGGTAACGTGTTGGTATACTTGTGGTAAGAAGACGTGACCAATGTTCCCATCCCAGAAGCTTTGCAATTTCAATGCATTTTTCATCAATTTCTTTTAATTGTTTTTCTTCATAATAGCGTGTCAATAATTTCAAATAACGTCCATAATGATTATTGATGTGTGCATGCCATAGAGATAAAATAATAACCTAAAGAAGATATAGAAATAAATCTTATTTATCATTTTATAATGTACTTATTAATTATCTAACGTTTATTCGAGTGGAGATATGTATACACGGAGTTTCTAAATAAGTATGAAAAATTCACTCCTTCAAAGGAGGAAGTAAAATTTAGTTTTTTTTTTTATTAATAAGCGTCCTTTTTATTAGAGAAAAATATTCATTAAATTTCATTTTTCTAACTTTGTCTTTCGTTCAAAATTTAACAAAACATAGAAATTTAATTTTTACCCTTTGAAGAAGGGAAAGATAAAAATTAAATAAAGTATATTCCTAATCTTTCCTATAAGGATAATATATTACTTTTGTACATTTTAAAAGATGGCTTTAAAAATAATAATATTATTTTTACCTTATTGTCAGTAGGTTCAGCGAATTTCTGTACTTCTTGCCAATGATGTGTAACACTTTCAAGCAAATGTTCGAAGGATCCATCTCCCTCCCCAGGCTTTGTTCCATGTACATACAATCGTGCCAATGCACAGCCTTTTCTCACTAATCCTTCAATCAAACTGTTCTTTTGCTTCTCCATAGTTACTTTGATTTTAGCCGCATCTGGACGCTGATCGTTTTTCAATCCATAATATGCTAATAACTTATCTTGATCAATATTAGTGATCACAGAGTCAGCAACTGTTATTATTTGATTAGCAAACGCAATAGCGTTTTCTGAAAGATCATTTTGTGGTACATGTCGCCGTGCCTCCGAAGAATCCAACGATATCAACATGGCAGTATGAACAGGCAAATGATCTGAGAAGGCACCCTTCAATTCTCCGTACAATGTATTGGTGTGATCACCGGGTTCTGTTACAAACAAGAACAGAATTCATTAGTATTAATTCGTAAAAATAAATTTTCAATTCATAATATATATAATAAATGTCATGTATATTAAAGACCACGTTTGCATATACATGTAGATATTCATGTTAGATTTGTTATATTATATGATAACAAATGTCAGTGTTCTCAAATAAATTATGTATGCTGTTAATGTAAATAGTTCGTTTTATTATAAACACAGTAAAAGGATAAAAACTGATCATGGATACATATTTAACATATAAATATTTGTAGAAAGTTAAATAAAAATGCAACAATTGCAATTACATGCTCGAAAGAACATATGTATCTTATATGGATATAAAAAAGAACATAAATATTCACATTATGGAGAAAAATACATAAATGTTTCACATTTTTAATTCAATCCAACTTACTTATTGATGGTGCTAATTGATGGAATATAAACCGGAAAAAAAGATAAAAAATATATATATGATAGTACTAAACTAAATAATATCAAATTATATCTATTGCATAAATTTATATCTATTGCAATTAAGCAATTGCTCTAAATTTATATCTATTGCATATCTAAATATTACAATATCTAAATATTAGATTACCAAATTTAGCAAGGTAATTGCATTTTAAATCTCTTAATGCTTCCTGGTATTCATCCCATTTTGTAGTTTTCTCTTTCTCAGATTTAGCAGTAGGGCTGACATTTTTCTTGGTAGGCTCAGATATGATGTATTTAAATACGTGACTATCCACCTTCTTTCCAATATCATCTTTACAGAAAGTCAATGTACCTTGAAGATAACTACCAGGGGTAGCGTATTTGGATACTCTTTGCAAAAAGAAAAGAAAAATATATAATATATATCAAGTAATTAAAAATATATATTTTAATAATAAATATAGCAGGTTTTTGTTATTTTATTTTTGTTACATGTATTACATGCTGAAGCCAAATAGAATAGGAAAATAGAATACTGTAAGAAGAGCGTAATAGTAATAATATATATAACAGAATATAATCTCGCAGAGAAATAATACACTCCATTCATATACTAATACGTTACATTAACAGACAAAAGCATAATTTGTACATGTAAAAAGTCAAATCATTTCTTGTGGAATAAAATATTCGCAAATAATAAAAGTTGACAATCAAATTTGAAGAAACAACTATATAAATATAGATATGAAATTTCTATGAAGAAATTTTTTTTAATTTGCAACATTTTTGAAGAACAGTAACGTCAAACTAATTGAAAGTAGTAGAAAGTTTTTTAATATATACGTAGGCAAATTTTTTTATAAAACTTATTTATATTAGCTATATAAGTTTGATATATGTGTATTGTTTGAATAAACATAGATCAGAATTGACATTACTTATCCGATATATGTTGATGTATCTGCTTCAACTAAGAATGAAAAAGGAATAAAAATTTGCCTATGTAAATTTGCCTTTTTTAAATGTACCTTTTTTTGCAATAAGTAATATCTTGATATTGTATCTTATATGCAATATCTTGATTAAAGACAGACATAAACATGCATTTAAAAATATGTTGTCATATAACTGAATAGCAAATGTCCTCGATTTTATTATAAAGCTTTCAAATGCAAAGTATATAGAAAATTGTATTATAAACTCACTTGTTTTCAGTGCTGCAATGTAAGATGAAAAAAAATTATCTTAGTAGCATTTCAGCACTAATTAATATATTATATTATCAAATATCTCTAAATAAATGATGTTTTCTTGTCTAAACATACTCACGCGCGCGCGCGTGTGTGTGTGTGTGTGTGTGTGTGTGTACAATTTTTCTTATTTATAATTTGATTTATAAGCAGTAGAAACTAAAAAACTTTATAGGAATTGAATTTCAAAACGGAAAATTAAAATTACTTATACAAATTTAAGAAAATTTCGTTTTAATAAAATTTTAACATAAAAATGAATATTAAATGTAACATATTTGATATTAAAAAATAAAGAATTATATCAAAAAAATTCCAATAAACTTTTTACAAGAAAAAGGGATACCAAATTGGTCAAAGAAAATGTGTGTAAATTTTATGACATCAACTTAGAAACATCTTACATATATATAAAATATTGAATTATAATATTTTCATAAACGTTTTTTGTGTACACACATATGCATAAAATGTATTTGTTCATAAAAACGTTCATATAAATATTTTCATTCATATATATTTAACTTGATAATCAAATAAAAACGAAAAAATTACTAAGTGAAACTAAAATAATATTTTGCATTCAAGCATACTACTATACGATATTTTCAAATTGTAAAATCATTAAGAGTTAATAAACAAAATATTTTTATATACAAAAATACAAAATTTTACATAGATAGAATATTTCAAAGTATATATTTTTTTTATTTTAAACATACAATTTATCAATGTATGAAACAAGTGTGCAATAAAGATGATATTAAAAGTACATCAATCAATAATTTACTTTTAATATACAGAATGTTTGGAAAATAATGATAAATCTTTCGCACACAGGTAGAATGGAGTAAACTGAGAAGAAAAGTACTCTACCATCTTGCAATTTTCGCAATAGTTAATAAGATATTAATTACTAAAAATTGACGAAAATTGATCTTCAATAATTTTTTACTTAAATACTATCAACTTTATAGAAAAACTGCAAAAGACGAAAATTGTTTCTTTCCTTCTCATAGAACTCTACAAATTTTTTCAGAATTTTTTATTAACTTTTTAGTACTGCATTTTCTCATTTTTACCAACATGAGAAAATACAGCATTAAAAAATTCTGAAAAAATTCTAAAAAAAATTCTTAGAGCTCTATGAGAAGAAAATAACAATTTTTGTCTCTTGCAGATTTCTTAAAATCTTCTCGTAAAATTGTATTTGAGTAAAAAATTATTGAAGACCAATTTTTGGCAATTTTTAATAATTAATTAATCTTGTTAAATATTGCGAAAATTGCAAAATGGACTAAGGACTTTTCTTCTCAATTTAGTCCATTCTGCCTCTATACGAAAGATTGATCATTATTTTCCAAACATCCTGTATATATGTATACATACATATATATAATGTATTTTAATATGAATTATATGCAAAAGTATGTATATGATGTGTGTACAATATAAAAGAGTATTTAAATATATAAAAATTTAAATATTTAAATTATAATTATGAGTACATATATAAAATAATCAACTAATCTATAGTATAAATTGTTAAGATAAAATGTTGCAATTAGAAACCTTGAATATTTTAGAAACTTTCGGTTCCAATTATAAAATTTTCTTTATAGATAACTTTCATAGTTGCAGATTAGTCTTACGCAAATAATTATTAAATCTTTAACTACATCTATTATTATGATTGGCAAATTTAGGAATGTCAAACTACATTAATTTACGTATATCTATAACACAAATGCTAAGAAAAAATATGATATATACAGATATAAATGTAAACACTCACTTGCTTTCATTAGACAGTGGAGCAATATACAAAGGAAGAATATGGCCAGGTGGAATACATGCAGCAACCATTTTTTTTCCACCAATAATGGCTTGCGATTGATTGGCATAGATATCCAAATTAATTGGTGTACTAAGCTTTTGACTCAATAGTAATGGCATGTCTGTCAATCTTTCCAACAAATCCTTTTTCTCATGACGTATATGCATTTTCAAAGTGTAATCTCCCTTTTCTAATTTGTGAATTGTATACTGTAATAAATTAATATTATTTTCACATATGTTAAATAAAACTGTAGTACTACTAGGCCAAGTTCCATATTTAGATCTTGGAATTATTATATCAGTGTTGTGAAAAATATACAATCTTAAATATATTTTTATTATTAAAGAAATATTATCATGTATATATTACATATATAAAAAAATTGATGTACTTCTATAACGACAAATCCAATACAATATTACATTATATTCTTTAAATATTAAAATAAACAACTCACTTTAGACGGATATGCATCTCCACAACTTATCAATTGTTTATTACTGTCGTAAATCATCCACATTTGGCTTTCATATTCGCTTTCGTACAACAAGTCACTAAGCAATGCAGCATTTGGTGTGACCTCAGTTGATTTTGCCGAATGGAATGTGTATGTTAATTGTAATTCATATATTTGTCGTGATGGTGGAATAATATCACGTGCTCGTAAAGGAGCAATTTTCGATTCATTAGGCCTATAATGTTACATGGTAAAGTGTATCTCATAATCATTAATATAAAAATAAGATGCAGAATCTCAAGTAAAACATACTTTAAGACTTGAACAGATGTTTTCAGAGAAATGTTGGGTACAACTTCTTCGTTTCTAAGAGAACTGCGTAATTCAAGGCGATTTATTCCATCTCCAGATAGCATTGTAAGATTACCGTTTATCATATGAATTCCATGAAATTCTATAGAATAATCAATAAACATATCACCAAGATTTGCCCAATACTTTGCAATAACTACTTCCAAAATTAATCCACCCTGAAAAAATTATTTGCATATACAAATATAATAAACTAAACGATTACAAACATTGTACTTTTTAAGAATGTGTTTATACATCTTTAATATAAATATTTTATACCTGAACAGCAAATGGTTGAATAGTTTCCGATTGAGATGTAACACTTATTATTCTGTTAACTTCAAGAGTTTTACAGGCTAAACGAGGTTTTAATTGAATAGTATGCATCACAAATCTACCAGTCTTATCCTTTTCTGTGCTTTTTAATCTGAGAACTGATTTAAACATATAAAAATAAAATATAATGTTATCTAAATTACATTAAATAATTGTTTATGATAAGATTATCTTTAATATATTACCTGCCCAAGTAGCATCTTCTGGAACAAGAATGAAATGACGTTGAATTGTATTAGGTTTAAATAATACATTTGTGTATGTTAAGTCTGGAAGAAGTGCAGTCTTCGGTATTATCATTGGCTGGATAACAGTTACCGGAATTTGAAATACTGGTCCTTTCGCGATATTAGTTACGTCATATGCTCGTACACTAAAAATTGGAAGAATGCAAACTTATAATTGCAATTACTTTAAATTATTAATATAATAATGCAATTTAAAATAACTATTTTTACCTAGTGGCATGAACACCTTCTGGTAAATTAGTAGCGTCAACTCTAATAGCAAAAGCACGAGGCATATGCATCAAGTCCAGATGTGTCGGAAATTGAACCCAAGAAGCATCACACACCAGTGTTAGCTTCAGATTAAAATCTATTTTGCGTGCTGGATCTACAAAATGACATAAATTCATTTATACAAAAATATTATTTTATATATTATTTTATTAAAATATTAATTAAAATTTTAGTATACCATTTTATTAAAATATTATTTTATACTATTCTAGAGAAATCTGATATCGTGATAATAAAAATAAAAAAAAGAACAATTACATAAAATCGTTAGGTATTATGTTACCTATATTTTCGCTATTTATAAATACTGGTTCGACTGTAATTGCATAATCCTTTGCACGATCAATGACACCTGTTCTCATATGAATGCCTTTAGAATTATTAACGCCGCAATTGATAGCAAAGCGTACGTCTCTTTCGGGTGCATCACAACACGAAATGAGATTATCAAATGCACGTTCGACTTGTAATAGGCCAGAGCCTTGTGCAAATGGATCTAAATTAGGTACATAAAGAGCAGTATTCTCAAGCGCCCTTTTTATACTATAAGGAGAATATAAGGAACCCTTAGCAAGAAGACCTGATATAAGAACCGCTAAAAATAATAAAAGATATAAAAATATTTTCTAATCATATCAAAATTTAATATGTCATAGATATATATAGAAATTTCGATACACACCAACTGCTCCAGTAACATGTGGACTTGCCATACTTGTACCATTCATAAGTTGACTTTTTCTAAGAGTAAAATTTGGAACGCTGGTAATGGCACCTCCTGGTGCACATACTGTTACACCAGCACCTCCATCTATCATTGGGCCACGGGAGGACCAAGTATATGGCATGCCTGGCATCTTTTCTCTTAAAGAATATTCAGCTACCATCATATCAGGCGATACGTAAGCACCAACACTAATAATACTGTTTGAACTGATGTCTGGAGGAGTTCCTATATATTTTTAAAGTATTTAGATGTAAGATGTCAAGACACATAGCACAACAAAAAACCATCTAAGTATATTTTATATTGATGATATTAATACAAATTGTAGCAATAAAATTAAATTTTAAGAAGCTGATATAATAGAATGTATGTAAAAAGAGAATGAGTTTTATATTTACCAATAGTACACAAAGCTGGGCCCAGATTGCCAGCAGATGCAACCCATGTTACACCATATTCGTCAATAACTTCGTTCATTAATTCTCCTATTCTACCTGTATTTGACCAATGAGCATGTTCACCATAACTCATGTTTATAACGTGAATCTTCTCTTTACGTTGCATTATATGAATCATTGCCCGCACTACTGAAGTTCCAGTTTCCATTGTGCCAATACGACCATCACCGACAGTAAGTGAAATAATTTGGGCTCCTGGTGCCACTCCATTCAATTCTGGATTATCAGGAAAATATGCAGCTGCGATTGACGCAACATGTGTCCCATGACTCGCTATAATATAATTTAATTAAAAGAAAAATTTCTAATAGAAAAATCGGGCATTTAATTTTATAAAACTTCAACAAAATTTTTGTCATACTTACAGCATAAGCTGACAATTTCCAATGTATTGCCTTCATCATGAATATTAATACTAATATTTAACTGGTCTTCTTGTGTAAGAGGGGCAAAATCTCTCGTGATAGAATATTCACCAAGAAAAACGCCAATTTCCAGGTTACCCACTTCAGAAGTATCAATACATGCTCTGTCATAGAAAAAATAAACATCAAATCAAACAAGTAAATATAATGCAATTTAAATTTTTAAATAAATAGGTATGTGCATATTTAGGCTTATCACATACTCGAAATATGATTACCTCCAAATATTACCATCGTGGAAAACAACGCAATCATAAGTAGGTCCTACATCGCAATACTTTTTTTCAATATTATTCAATACTTCAACTCGAGCTTCAAGCTCTTCTTTTTGCAGTCTTTCTTCCAAAGTCGATAATTGTGGATTTTTATTCTCAAATTCCTGTATATTATATTTACAAATATTATATAACTAATATTTATAAAGTAAACTTATATCATTAGTTAATTATTAATTTAAAAAATGAATAATGTATTGATATCAGTTTACTTAATAAACAACATATAAACAGGACAATATATATTTTAATAATGGTACAAAAATATCTGCTTATAATAATTCATATAAAATACATTTTCAATTCTCTCTCTCTCTCTCTCTCTCTCTCTCTCCCTCCCCCTAACAAATTTTTTTATGTTAATGATACATTTTATATTTTCAATTTATTGTATAATATATATCTTTAAATGTATTTTACATGCCTTCTTGAACACTTAGAAATTAATATTTAAATTTTATACTATTTTATAAAAATGTCATAAAATTAATAAAAACATTACACATATATGTATCATTCACAATATAATAGGCTTTGCTTAAGTAGATATTATGTAATAGAATCAATAGCTTTACAATAGATCAATCTGCCAAATACAAATATAGCATTAGATACAGATCACTGCGACATGTTGTGAAATAGTGGCCTCATTTAATCGCATGGTTTGACATGCATTCCTATCTTTGGATCACATGAACTAATATTCTAATTATAATACTATTCAGAGACATTTCTATTGATTTCCAGTTCGTCGTGTGACATTTCAATAACATTGTAATTATTTATATGCATTACAGACAAAATAACAATTTGATGTTGAAAAATTTCAAATACATTTTAAAAAAACCAAAGAATGAGATGGATAATTAATAACAAAGAGATTAATAACATTCAATTCAATTAAAAATTCTCATATACCTGAGTTTGGAAAATTGTGTGTGTAAGTATATATAAGGAATGAAGTGAATTATAATCCATTTTTTAAACAAATGTAAAATATTAACATATTTTAATAAAAAATATTTTACCTGTAATTGTCTGGAAGCTTCTGCAAGTGCTGCTTTATGTCCATCATCCCAAAGACGCTTCTTGCGTTCTGCCACTACTCTTTCTTTTAGTTTAGTAGGATATAATGAATACAGATTCTTTAAACCGATATGATATTCTCCACTAGGATTATTCCAATTAGATGGAACCTAAATAATAAATAAT
>NW_017306059.1:1702266-1718645 GCF_001594115.1 Trachymyrmex septentrionalis | reverse complement strand
TATATATATATATATACATATACACGTTCTTATATATAGTTAATATAATTAATTTAATTGATTTTACAGTTGCACTTACTTATACTTTTGTAACTAACAATTTAAAATTTTAAGTAAAAGTTATAAATAAAAAAATATACAATATCTTTTCTATGCAGTAAACAGAATACAATACACATACCTTTAATTTACGACCAGTCAGGCCAGTTATATATCCATCAGGTGCTTGAACAACTTTGCTAGTGTCTACATCCCCTGCTCCGCTACAGTCAAATCTCTCAATAATTTTAGGTTTTCCATTTGAAGTCACCTAAATGCATTGATTTATAGATAACAATGTTTATTTTTTCACTAAAATTTTATTAAATAATAATGTGAGTATAATGTGAGTATAATGTGAAATATTTAATATTTAATGTGAGTTCTATAGAGTTTTAACAATATTTTAATTATTAAAGATTTAATAAAGACTGTCAAGAGAATACAGTACGCATAAAAAAATAAAAATAAAAATAGTATACTTTAAAATGCGATTTAAAAAAATTTGTTATCAATTAAATATACTGACAAAAATTATGATATAATGCGAGAATAGCTATACAAATTTGAAGAAGCTCTTACTGTGAAAAAGCTCAGCCGCAATTAACAGATTTATTATTGACATTTATTATTAACAAAGCTCACACAACAACGACTTTCTGTCACTCGATAACATCTTCTCATAACATAACAATTACGGTCATATCGAGCAAAAGTAAATGAACAGCATGACTTTTATTTTTCGATCGAGATAGTTGACGAAATGTGGGAAACATCTCGAACAAAAAAATAAGGAGCGAACGCTAGAAACAATACTCGTCGAGACACATTTATCATATTTATTTTAAAATTTTGCACTCGCGTTTCGAAGAAAAGGCGGATCTTGGGCAAAGGGAATTAACGTGAGGAGCTAATTTTTTTTGGGAGGCGTGTCAACCAACTAACCAATGCCCGTGAATTCACCCTCGGCTTACCTGCATACCCGGGGCTCCGGGGTCCACCCCCGAGTCCAGCATCGCAATGACAACACCCCGTCCATCGTATTCTGGATACTTAGTAAGAAACTGAGTGACACCTGTCTCTTTTTTAGGCAGCAGGCCCCAAACAGGAAAGTTACAATCGATGACGTCTGCCATGTTTCAAGTGCCACTGCCACCGTGACTGCAGGAAAACCACCCGAGATGTTTCCTTTGTACTATCGTATAGCCTTATATATTAATCGAAGAACTGGCTCTGCGCCTGCGTATACGCCAGTTGAGATACATCAGTTTTTGAGGTTAGATTAGGTTAAAGGCGGATGATACGTACCGATATGTGTCTGTATCGTTGACGGCGGTCTATAATTTTATGTTAATTTCGTTATATAGATGCTTTTTATGTAGGTGCTATACGAATAAATATGCGATTCGATAAATTATTATCATAAAGATGCATTTTTTTTCCATTTGCATGGATAACTGGAATAACAACAATAATGAAAGTGCAATTTTATAACTCAAATAATTTTATTCTCAATATAATATATGTATATATAACATCTATATACTTATGTCTATACACAATAATATTCGATATATATATATATATAAATCGTTATAATATAAATTACAATAATTGTAACGTATAAAATTAATAATATTATTACTATAAAGTAATAATTGTATACATTTGAAGGCACAGTCAATTTTTTTATTATAATTAATTCCGACATATAAATTTAAATAATGAAAAATACAATCTGACTTCTACGATAGAAAAAATTCGCTGTTAAGACTTTCACAAGTATTTAAAGATTCTTCAACAATTTTTTTCGTGCAGTTCAAAATAATATGAAAATATTAAAAATCATGCATTGAAATTCAATAATCCAAGTTGTTGACAGAAGATACAAAATTATGCATTACTGACGAAGGATAAATATCACGATACGACGGAGGGCAAATCTAAAAATTTCCGAATATCTGCCTAGATGACGACACTCGTATTTCCAAGCACGTTGCGTCAATAAGCACCAAGCACGTCGCGTGCAGGTGCATCTTGGAACGATCGAACTACAGACTTTGATACTATATATACAGAAGTTTGTGGATACAGTGGATGAGACACGCGTTTAGTCGGTGTCCGTTGGTGTCTGTGTATTGTGGAGGTTATGTTCCCTCGCCCCGTGTGTATATTTTGAATTAGTAATTAAAGCTGGACACATTATATGAAAGTGTTCGGAAATGGATTCTGATCGGAGTTATTCCGTTTTCCTTAGAACGACAGAGATCTAGAGGGCAATTGAATAATTCCCATCGGAATCCTTTCCGAATAATATACGTACTTACGTAGTGCACGCACCGTACTCGACTTCTCGAACGCGTGTCTCCCGTGTCACGCGGGAGAATGCAACGATCGTTGTCCGTCGAACTACGACGGGAGTGACGTACGCGCGATTTAAAACGAGTCATGTGCAAATTTAAAGCATGGTTATCACTCAACGGAAGATGAAGCAGGTTGCGATCTTTGCAATTTGCGTGCTGCTGGGTGAGTCTTCTTGATAGGTTATGAGAACCAAGAATGAGGAGCGTCATCGGAGATCCGAACAAGCTCGAAATATGTTTTGATATATTCTTTTGCGTCGCGAGCTACTTGATTTATTTATTACGACTGATACGCCACGCGGTCGGACAATAAATTCAGCGGTTGCGCGATCTCGTTTGATCTCGTTTTGCTTCTCTGTTTAGTTTCGCGAATTCATTAAACGGTTCTTCGAATTCTTTGAATTCCTTTTTCTTCCCATCCCTTCCACATTATTATCATTTATTCGTCAACATTATTCAGAGTATCGTTTTTCTCATTTATGTCATATGATACGTTTACATAACGATAATTTTATGATTCTATCGGCACTCTACTATCGTTTATATTTAAAATACTAGAAATCGACGATGCTGCGTTATAAGAATAGCAAAATATTTTAATGTGTCTGTCGTGTATTTATCTCTCGTGCGTAAAACTCGACCTTAACTCCGAAAAATAAAATATACGAAAGTTTTCTGATAGTTATAAATCGTTGCAAGAATGACTTTCCGTTACATAAAATCAGGGGCGAACATGTCGATTTAATTTTTCAATATTTTCTTGTTTCTAAATAAATTTAATTAAGCGTGTAAAGATCTATTTTACGATTCGAATTATTGCCATAGTTAATTATTACAGTAATTATACGTCGCGATCGTCGTATTATTGAGATGATCGTAATTTTATCAATAATCAAGTTCTAATTTCAATCAAAATTGTTATGAACAAAACGGAATGTCTCTTATTTTTTCTTATTATTTAGGTTACAGTTTTTGTATGTAGAAATTTATTCAAAACAGAAGACAAAAAGAATGTGCCAAATATAAATTTTATTTTATTTTTTCCTAATTTTTATTCTTAGAACCAGAAAAAGATAACATTAGTTAATCTATATATGTTCATTTCTATTTTTACTAAAATTATTTTTTAATTGTCTCTGTTTCATTCATTTCCATCAATACAGATTAATTTTCTCAGCTTTAATCTCGGTTTAACTCTGTATCTTTTTCTAGTTCTAAGAATTCGTATTTAATACGATTCCTTTCTCATATCCTTTTTTTAATCGATTTCTATATACAAATATAATTATATATGCACACTTCTGAAGCGGCAAATTATTTTTGCATGCCTCTGTAAATAACGATCGGAAAGCTTTCTCTGAGCGCAACTGTATGCAGTGTATAATTTATGTAATTTATGTATTTATGTAACATTTGACCGTTCGAGCACCACCGAATACCGAACGAGAGTTGGAAAATAAGGCAATTTGTAGAGCAGGCAAATTTTTTGAGCATTAACCGCTGCGGTTACTCGAGATCCATAGACTGTTATTAGTAATGATACGTTATATAAAAAAGTTAAATATTATAAGAGACAAAAAATTTATTATTTTGTCAGTCTGAAAAATCTTGCATAAATTTACAATTAATTACGATTATCAATGTAATTTGTAATTGTAACAACAACCACGGAAACTCATATAGACATTTTACTTGTATTTGATTTATTTTTGGAGCCACAAAACTTTTTATTTTTATATCAATGTAATTATTACATTGTTGGAAATTAATGCATAAAAAACAGGTCTAATTCCGGATTAATAATGTCGTTTTTTATATTTGTATCAGTCTTAGGTTTTTACAAAACTCTGGTGACTACGGAAGAGGAACGATCTTTTAACCGCGGTCGACACCGCGCCGTGCTCGGCGTAAATAAAGCCAATTTAGATAAAAACGAACTCGAGGTTGCGACGCAAAAGATTCGCGATGTCGAGGACGATGGAGACATCAGAGACATCGAAGAGGCGAAAATTCGGATCCGCGAGCTGGAGGGTAAACTCCAGCATCTGGAGGCGGCAATTAAGAACGGAGTGGCGAAAGACTTCCCAACGGTGAAGTTCCTAAATTATAAGAATCGGAAACGAATCCTGGTGACGGGCGGTGCGGGTTTTGTTGGCTCCCATCTGGTGGATCGTCTGATGCTCGCCGGGCACGAGGTAATAGTCGTCGACAATTTCTTCACCGGCAGAAAGCGGAACGTGGAGCACTGGGTCGGTCACGAGAACTTCGAACTGGTGCATCACGACATAGTAAGGCCATTGTATCTAGAAGTAGATGAAATCTACCATCTTGCTAGTCCTGCAAGTCCGCCGCACTATATGCTGAATCCTGTGAAAACGATCAAGACAAATACCTTAGGCACTATAAATATGCTTGGTGAGTTAACAGTACGGAGCCGAATTTGAAAATTGAAGATATGAATTGAAGATATTCAACGTTATTAATTTATTGACGACATTTTAGGACTCGCGAAACGAGTCGGTGCACGAGTATTAATTGCGAGCACGTCGGAAGTGTACGGGGATCCTAACGAACATCCGCAAGCAGAAACTTACTGGGGTCATGTTAATCCTATCGGTAAGATTCTGTGTGATGTAAATACAATTTTTTCTTTTTCTTTAAATTGTAGTAGATACTCTATGATGGGCATACTTGAAATATAGGTCCGCGGGCATGCTATGACGAGGGAAAACGAGTTGCCGAAACATTGAGCTACGCTTACATGAGACATGAAGGCGTCTCGGTCCGAGTTGCACGAATTTTCAACACCTTCGGTCCGAGAATGCATATGAATGATGGTCGTGTTGTGTCGAATTTTATCATCCAGGCTTTACAAAATGAATCGATCACGATATACGGCAGTGGAAAACAGACACGATCGTTTCAATACGTTTCCGATCTGGTGGACGGATTGGTAGCATTAATGGCATCTAATTATACACTTCCTGTAAATATTGGAAATCCTGAGGAGCAAACTATTGAAAGTAAGAGTTATTCCAATCATGCTACACTTTTCCCAACATTTGTTTGTAATATTTGTTGAAGTTTAACATTCCAATTTGTCATAGAATTTGCGCGTATAATAAAGAGCTTGGTGGGTGCTACCAGTGAAATAGTCGAACTCGCGGCGGTTGAGGATGACCCGCAGAGAAGAAGACCGGACATCAGTAGAGCTAAAAAATATTTAAACTGGGAGCCTAAAGTTCCTTTGGCTGAAGGCTTGAAGAAAACTATAGTGTATTTCGCAAAGGAATTACAAAGGACAAAGCACTCACAAAAAAACAGTTTTAAACAATCTTCATACAAAAATGATCACGATATTGTAGAACAACTTTAGAAATTCAAGTGTAATGTGATACAATTAATGTATCCACTTTCAGAAGTGGCGTGAAAGTGCCATTAAGCTATGGACCAGTATGTGCCAAAAAATCCCCGTCCAACTTAAATTTTGCATAATTCGTATAATCAATGCATATATAATACATACACACACATACAATATGCAATCATTTAAGTAAATAGGCTCAAATTTCTTCCAGTCAGATACTTTGTCACGTACTTTGTAACAATAGTTTAAAATATATTTGTATTCTTTTTTCCATGACTCCTTCCCCCGCCCCCCCCCCTCATAGTTCTCTTTCTTTTTATTATTTTTAATTCTAAATATATATTTTAAAATATACTTGTAATACATATCAAGGGCTGTGTTCCAAATTTACTGCCTGCACTGAAAATGCTACAATTTATGTTACGTGCACTATAGATTTTTAGTACTGGCAGTCAATTTTGGAACACAGCCTAAGTATGATTTGTAAATGTATTTTTATCTTTATTTTTATTTTGTTTATTAACGTTATATCTATTCAAATTTATGCATTAATTTTAAATAGGGAAATTGTTATCTTTTACTTGTTTATTTATTAATATTTTCATAGAAGCAAAACTGAAAAATGGTGCTGGTGAATACGAAGACATTTCTTCTTTTATATATTATCGATCGCGTATTAGCTTGGACGTAAAATAATTCGCTTAGATATAATATTTATATTTAACTAGGAAATGTTGTTTAATTTTGATTCATTTATTACAGTTATAATAGTGATATTATCGATAATGTGTACTTGCAATAAAACTTCAAAGAATGTTATTAAGTTACTCAATTATAGTTGTAATGAACATTCGCGAATTCTTGTACAATACGATTGAAATGGATCTAATGCTGACAAAATAGTTTGTCATTTGTAATTTATATTGTAGTTATATGGTATATAAAATATAGATATGTTTATAAACTGTGAGACTGTAATAACAACGTATAAGCGAGAAAGTAATTTTATATTTTATATATAAGAGTAGAACAAAAAAAATTTTTATGATAATGCAACTATTTACAACATAACTCATATGTAATTAATTCTTATATTGTCATTATCAAAATTATGTAATATTAGTTTATCGTGGCAAATTCTTTTCCTACAAGTATGAAAATAAAATTGATATGCGAAGTAATGATGTGAATAACTAAGCAAAAATGTATGAAAATGTTCAAAAAATATAATGATACATACCCTAAATATGAATATATATATACTCATATGTGTCTATAATTTTATATATATATATATATATATATATATATATAATAGTTAAAATACATGTACAGTGGAATTCTCTGTTTATCCAAACTTGTCGGTAGGAGACAATTCTGATATAATTGAATGGTTCGGATAATAGAAGTTCACTACTTTTCTCCTCTATCAGTACTTATTTATTAGTTCCGATGACTGATAATAAGAGCTGATGTTCAGAAAACTAGTCGAGCATATCGAGCTACCTTACTTGAACTATGATGCCATAATTCACATACGAGTTCGGATATTTGGATCTGTGAGCATGAATTGTTTATTTAATAAATGAATAGATTGTAGATAAACGGAATTCTATTGTAATCGATTAAACAAGCATATATTTTATCTTTATTTAGTAAAGTGTATGTATTTATTTATTTTAGCTATATTTTTCTATTTTTATTTTACTTTTTTCTTGAAACATGATTATCGTGATTGTTTTATTTTATATAGAAGAGATAATAAGCTAGCTCTAAGAAAAATAGCAAAATTATCGGATCAAATTAAGAAATCCATTTAAAATTATTTCCATTTAAATGAATTAATCGAAATTTAATATGCATTTTCCGAAATGGCAATAATTATAATTTTATACAATAAAGTTTAATCAAACCGCTCTTTTACTTTCTGTAAGGTGAATCTTTCTGATTTTTTTTTAACCGATTAAACAATATAATCTCGTGTGTGTGTGTGTGTGTGGGGGGGGGGCGCGCGCGTGTGTGTGTGTGCATGTGTGTGTGTGTGTGCATATATGATTATTTGCGAGGCAATGCAGTCTAAGACGGATGAAATTCCAAATGGGAGAATTGTCTGTGTCGCTTAGAGCGATTATTTGAAGGGTTGATTAGTCATAATGAATGTCGCGTGGGCCATGACAGGGCGCGCGTGGTTGCTCATCTTATCTCTTCAGGAAAAGACGAACGGAAGGTGAAAAGAGGAATAAATGGAAAAGAGAAAGAAAGAGAGAGAGAGAAGCGAGGCTCAGTTATTCTTAACGATAATGATCGCGTCCGGGATATACGGCAACTCGATTGGCGCAAACGAAAGTGCCGCCCCGAGGGTGATGATGACGATGATGATCTAATCGTTACAAAGGCGTTCATACGAGGTCTATCTTGAAAACATAGTGAACGATACAAGATTACATATTAAAAAAAAAAAAAGAAAGAAAAAATGAATCAATTTATAGATGTAATAGATATAGACAGCGCATTCCTTAATCTTGATTCCATGTTTCATTAGAAAGAAGCATGTATTCACCAACTTTTTATCAATTCTATCAGCATCTTTCTTCAACTCGATTCTTTAGATAGAAAGAATAACATAATTCAAGCTGCCTCATTCTTTCTACACTGATAGGGACAATTTCTTAGGAATGCGCATCTTTAATATATACGTCTATTATGTAAAAAAAAACCAAGTGAAAGAATTTCAAGGATGTGCAATAATTTGTTCACATCAGAAATTTGTCTAAATTTGCCAAATTTTTATTCCATTACTTATTTACAATTTTATTCACATTTAACTTTTAATACACAATAAAATCAACCAATCAGAGTTTTTTTTCTATTCTTTTAATGAAATAAAAAAACTCTGGTGTAAATTAAAGCTTAAACATTCCCCCGATAAGTAAGAAAATCAAAATGAGTTTTAGAAACTGGTCTATGTACAAAAACTGGCGGATGTTATCGTATCGAAATGAAAGCTTAAATTAAAGTTTAAACATTCCTCTTGATATCTAAGAAATAATCAAAAAGAGTTACAGAAACTGGTCTACAAAAACTGGCGGACATTGAAGACATAATTTGAAAAATAGAATAGATATTGTAGATATGCTGTAGATGGAGTCAGACATAAATAATTTCTCGTACACAAAAGAAGTATGTATAAGTATTTATTATTACAAGTATTTATTGAGATTCATCTAGGAACCGTCATCCGAAGAACCGACAAGAAGAAACTTTCTCTTCCTTTTTCACCAAAAATTTTTGGAGAGTGGGGTTTGTACATATACCCCACTAATAAACTGAAATAAACATAAATGGAAATTTATATTCGTACCGAATATTTAAAGCTCGCTGTATTTTCTTTCGCCGATAAACTAAATTAAAACCTTTTCTATTAAACATCTGATTTGTTGTGAGAATAAGCGTCGAGTTGTATATTTCGTATATAAACTATGGAACTGCAATTACGTCTCGGAAGCGCAGCCGAGAAGAAGCAACGGACTGATGGGAAAATATGTAATGGCATGCTCTTGATACTTCATTGATTTCAGCTCGATAAAATAAACACCCCGTCGTTAAAAATGCTCTGTACTTGTAAAGGTTAATTTGTCCGCAATGCGTTACATAAGATGGATGAATGACTTTCTGGATATCTGGTGGACGTCGACAAGCGGGATTCGTACTGCCATTTCATTAATCAGTATATATTAATAATCGAAGGTGATTGATTTAGCTAAACTCGATGTTGATGTCTTTTCGGGCCTAATTCATATTTTTTATCTATTCTTGATCTTTGATATCTCCCCAAAATGCGAATTAGAAAAGCATAAACTTATTTAGATCGATCTTATTAAGATTAATCTTAAGATGCATATAAAAAGGTTTTTAAGACCTAGGAATATTTAAATGTTCTTCCAGTATTTTAAATTTAATTTAAAAATTTAGTTTATTATTTACTAAATACATATGTTAATATGGATGTTGCTTACTTTAAAACGACAACCAAAAATAGATTAATTAATATTTTTTTTACACACAAGGAAGTTAAAAATAACAACATGTTGTTTAACAGAGATTGGATTGCCACATACACACACACACACACACACATGCACGCACGCACGCACACACACACTGCTCCTTTAATATCTATTCTCTAAATTCTTTAATATTATAGAATTTCACTTTAAGAAAAAATGGTTCAATTTTCAATCTTTACAAATAAGATTTCACTCTTTATACAGTTCGAGTTACTCTAAGTTTTAGAGAGTATAAATGTATATAAATAATAACGTCTTAATGCATGAATTAGTATATCATATTTGGTGTATAATGTTCCGTACTTCAATTTCTCACATTATACAACTACTGATAATAATTATAAAATAATTAATTTGTTATAATAGTAATATATAATAAAATATATTATATGTACATTGTTTTAATATTACGGTGGAATGTTTATTTTATCGAGCTGAAATCAATGAAGTGTCAAGAGCATACATGTCACTACATGTTTTCCCGTCAGTCCGTTGCTTCTTCTCGGCTGCACCTCCTAGGCGTAATTGCAGTTCCATAATTTATACACGAAATATACAACTCGACGCTTATTCTGATAACAAATCAGATTTAATAGAAAAAGTTTCAATCTAGTTTATCGGCGAAAGAAAATACAGCGAGCTTTAAATATTCGGTACGAATATAAATTTCCATTTATGTTTATTTCAGTTTATTAGTGGGGTATATGTACAAACCCCACTCTCCAAAAATTGTGAAAAACTAAGTGTAAAAGAGAGTTTCTTCTTGTCGGTTCTTCGGATGACGGTTCCTAGATGAATCTCAATAAATACTTGTAATAATAAATACTTGTACGTACTTCTTTTGTGTACGAGAAATAATTTATGTCTGACCCCATCTATAGTATATCTACAATATCTATTCTATTTTTCAAAGTATGTCTTCAACATCCGTGATTATAAATATGTATTGAGATATTTGGAACGTCTGTCTTATATTTAAATATTCACGCGTCATAATTATTTTATTATAATTTAATAGAGATTCAACTGACAACTGACTTACCAATTTTTGGAGAGTGGGGTATATGTGTATGTACCCCACTAATAAACTGAAATAAACATAATGGAAATTTATATTCGTACCGAATATTTAAAGCTCGCTGTATTTTCGTTATATAAGAAGCGTATTTTTTTAAATGATCCTATATGCACATTACAACCCTAGCATCACTATTATCGCGGTTTTACGGTAAGCATTGGTATTCCTCAAGCGTGCCTTTGGCATGATGCAAGGAATGCGATATTCGCAGGGCGTTTCCTCGAAACTTTAGCTTATCGCTGTGCTCAAAATGTAGGCTCCGGAAGAGTCAGGTCAAGCTTTGGACAGGAGGGACCTGTGAACAAGAATTTCTCACAAATTCACGCCGTAGTTGCGCCGAAGTTTCGGCGATCTCATAAACGCACGCGAATGCGCGCGATAAAGGTCGTCTTTAAAGTTGTAAGAGTTTAAAGAGAGGGTGAAGGGTTAAAAGCGCGTCCATGACCCAGCGATATATCGGGGCGCAAAGTGGCACGTCATGGCGCAGGTGGGTTTACGACATGCTGGCGTAAGTAATAGGAAGACGGACACGTAGCGCCGTCAGTTAATAAAAGCCGAGCAATAAAAGCTTTCCCTCGCCCTTCCTGCCCGCCCTCGCGATCGAAACACCTGGCATGTTGGAATATGCACAGGGAAATATTTTACCGTCGAGTCGCGTACGTGCAGCCGTTTTCGATACTAATTCTCGCTAAAAGCTTTATGACCGCGCTCGTGACTTTGATATGGTCACCGTCATTATTTTATGTAAAGCGAAAATTTTCGGAGATATTCGTACCGCGCTTTACGATTATTGGTAACGTGCGTTTTGGAAAATATTCTCATTCTCGAGATGCAATTTGTTCTGCCCGACTCGCTCCTTGTCGCAGCTTCAGTTGCGTTTTCGCGACCTAAGAATATCCGGCCGCAATGCATCCGCGTCATCGCGATTCTTTTGCCACATCGTAACGAGTGACACTGAGAGTGACACCGTTTGACATCGCGTGCGTGATTCTAGAGGTTCTAACATTAGTAGCAATTTTCTAGAATCAGTATAGAATAATAAGTCGGGAATTATCAATTCTGACGCATTTATATCGATGTAATAACGAGAATAAGTTCTAAAAATAAAGTAAAGAGAATTTCAAAGAGCGAAGAACTAAATTGTTTGTAAGCAATTGAACAATTAAATTATAAATTACTATATGGTAGATAACAGGTCTTATTCTTGTTGTTTGCACTTTTTGCATTCAATATCTTCGCTTTCTTTCTTTACGTTTAAATTATTTACGAGTATGTGCAAAACTTTTGGAGGATTTTAAACAATGCAAACAAACATAATGAATGCACATTACAATAAAGAATTATCCTAATTTTGTATCTTTAATAATTCTTATTTTGATTTCAAATGATATAATTTTTATTTTATTTTTAAAATTAATTAAATATATATCATACTTTACGCCATTTTACAAATAAGCTTATTTTATAAACTGTCTTATAGTTTAAAATTATTTATACTTATCTACATCTAATTTATATAATATATTGAGATGTAGTCCACTTAATGTTACAAATATTTAGAAGCATTTACTTATCCAATCAGAAGAAAGAATGTTACTAATAAAAAAATGCTTCAAAATAAGTATTAAATGAACTAGCTTTGCACGTTCGGCGTGAAATAATTGAAATATAATTCTTTTTTTTAGTATCTAAATCTTAGAACGCAATTTTATATCTGATAAGAGAAACAATTTTTTAAAAATTCCCACATGGAAAGAATGGTTTTGTTAAGATATTTAAAAATCTAGCTAGATATAGATTTGAAAATTATTTTGTTTTAATCATCAAAATAATTTTACTAACTAACCTTATTAACTAACCCTTACTAAACTAACTGCTAACACGTTAAAAACTTTTTACAGCATTATCATTAATACTCTTAAACATTCTACATACAGTTATTTTAATACTCCAATAAAATTATTTTCAAATCTGTCTAATTAAATTTTTAAATATTTCAATAGAATCGTTCTTTCCGTTCAGAAAATATAAAACTTATTTGTTGTTACTTGAAATTTTTCAAAATTTTTGTACTAGAAATAAGATAAGTATATATTCAGGTCTTGGAGAGAAAGAAAATAAAAATTTTGAATGCAAAAAGTGCAAGCAATACAAATAGACCTACATTTTCCGGTCGCCAAACGAACGCTTTTCGAGAGTCATAAAAACGAATCGTAACCATCTTTACACCGATCGTTTACTTTCACAAACGAGAGCGTCAAACAGCAAGTAAGAAAACAGGACCAACATTTCGAAGTTGTTCTCAATCCGGAATTGTAAGGAGAATGACACGGAAAGAATGATTTTGCTAAAATATTCTCGGAAATATCTAAATTCAGCTATGTAGAAATCTGAAAATAATTGTCTTGGAACTATTAAAATAATTATGCGGGAAACTTAACTGCATAATGAGTTATGGTATAAAAAAATTTATCATTCTAACAATCGACTTGAGCGTAATTATTTTGATGTTTTAACGTAGCTATTTTTAGATGTGTACACAGTAAAAAATATTTATGTTCGAAACGATCCACTCTTTATTAAAATTTTGTGTTGAATTTTTAACATATCTGATATTATTATTAATTAATTTAATGTGATTATGTTATTTGAATATTTTGGGATAAATTGATATTCAACATTATTTAGTGTTAAACACAATTTACGAATAAATTAACAAGTAATACAAAAATAATTTTTTAAAACATAAATTCTAAGATCAATAAAAAATGTATTACGTATTATAAATGTTAAATTTAATGAAGAAATATGATTGCTTACAAATTGTGTCAGTGTGATATTTTTTGAGTTAACTTTTTACATAATATTTATGTTATTTTTTTGCACATCCATTTTGTATTAAATCAACAAAAATTGAGTGAATCGTTCGGGACATGTAAAAAACATGTAAAATTTAACACAAATTTTTCACCTGTGAATCCAGCTAAATTTTTAGATATTTCAACAAAATCGTTCTTTCCGCGTTCCCGGATTTACGTCGCAAATCCTGAAAAGCGGATAACGAAAAGTTTCTATTTTATCGTGAAATTTCCAAGCTTCTCCATTCGTCGCCTGCGTGCGCGCGCGTCGTCGCGCGAGCGATTTCTCTTCCGCGCTGATAAATCAACGTCGAGATGTTCTCGGCCATCCGCCAGGATCACCGCGATTTCGCGAGAGAAGGCGTTGTGTCGGTTCTCTCGTGGAAAGATGCATTTTACGCGACGTCGTAAGACCGCAGTGAGATTGTGTGATCGTCGCGACGTGTAGTTTTCCGGCGGTGGAGTAGGGGAGGGAGGAGCAGCTGTTTCCAGGGACGAAGTAGTGGTAGCGCGGCGGACCGACTCACCGTCGACTGGCGGCGAACTTCAGTCTGGTTGCGACCGTCGCGCGGTGAGGTTGTGTTGTGGAGTAGATTTGTTCGTTGCAACGGTATCGCATCTCGCCGCCACGTGCATCTGTGCGTTCGTTCCTGACTCTCTCCGATCGCCGATCTGCACGTCCGAATTTCACCGGATCGAATTACACGTCGCGACAAGAGGACGAGAAGACGCTCGCCGCCGTCGTCGTTCGAGTCCGGCTCGAGTTCATCTTCGGGAAGCAGTGTTGCCGATGAAAGTCCGGAATCGCTGGCTGGATCTTCTCTGCGTATAAGTAAGTCCTTTTTTTTTGTTTTCTCTTTCCTTTCTTTCTTTTCTTCGCATACAACCCGCTGATTGTTGACGCGTCGTACATGCGTCGTTTATGTGATATTGTTGTTGTTGGAAAAATTTTTTTTATGTATCTATTGTTAACGAGATGCGCAGACTAGTAAAATGTGCCGGTTCAGACATGTTTCGATGTTTACTTAGGTTAGACATAATATACTTAAGTCCGGCTTTTCATTTGCTGATTAATTTGATAATGTAAAAATTGTATTTTTCTATTTATCTTATTTATTCACTAAACTGATGATTTTGTAGTAAATACTTTTTGCCCGTTTCTATCAACGTAGTTTTTTTTTAATTTTTTTTAAAAATCGTGGTTCAACTATTCTTTTTTTAGTTTTAAATGTTAGAAAAAGATGAAGAGTAAGTTGAACGAAGATTAAAGTTAATATACGTTGATATTAAAGTTACTATTATAAAACCATTAGTTCAGTGATTAATTCTAGTTAGAAAAACACAATTCTTACATTATCATCAAATTAAGTGAGGTTAAGTCTAAATTACAAGTTAACTAGATTATGTAAAAGCCTTAAAGGCTAAGTTGCTCCATATTTCGAGCTCCATAATCTCAGCTTATTCATTCTTTCATTCTCGTTCTCTTTCTCTTTTTCCTTCTGTTTTATCCATTAAATAAATCACATTTATTAAAAAATGAGACAACTGATCGTAAATCCGTAATTTTGGGAATATTTTCACCTCCTTCCGTAACTTAAATTAGTTTTAGTCTAAATTATTCGTACATTATATTAGATATTCTTTTATTTCGACGCGATATTTCCGCAACTATTGTTTTTGACAACTATTATTTTCTTCAATTGTTTCTAACGTTTAACAAATAATTTATGACCACGTCATAATTGCACTATGTGATATAAAAGATCCATTTAACGTTATAAATGCTTCATTGATCAATTAGAAGAAAAAAATCTTATGAATTGACCAATCAGAATGCTTCAAAGAGTTTGCAATGTTAATGCCTGTATTTATCAATGTAGATTAATGTCAATCTCGGTTCAACTAATTCTTTATCTTTTTCTAATTTTAAGAATTAAAAAATGATGAAGTGTAAGTTGAACTAAGATTAAAATTAATAAATAATATTAGTAAAAACAAACATTAGATGATATTCACTCAGAAAGAAAATCTATTTTTTTTTAAAAGTTTCTTAACGTGCAATTTATAAAAAATACATGATGTTTCTTACTTTTGTAATGATACTTATTTCGATATTTTAACATATCCAATATTAAAATTGAAGGGAGATAGTTGATTGTGGTTCCTTATCAATCATATTCGCTTGATATTTGCTACATTATAAATCTTTCATTATAATTTATGTTTGTTTCAATTTATTGGTAGAGTTGGGCAAAAACCCTATATTAAAAAAAATGTAATTGAAATTACGTAACTTATAAAATATAAGTATAATATTCTTTTAATAATATAGTATACATTACTTAATTAAACATTACACGGAGAAAAATAATTGAGAGATGGATGCCTTATAAGACTAGTAAAAATATTCTGGTTATTTTTATCGAATTTGTGATAAATTTTATTTGTCTAAAAGTAAAAATACCGGAGATTTAAGAGAAAGAGTACATTCTAATTATAATGCATCATTTCAAGTGACTATTATCTTATAGTAATATAAATTATACTTTTAGTAAAGTAAATTATACTTACAGTAAATTGTACTATTTTCAAGATTGACGAGCACAA
>NW_017306059.1:1699918-1702166 GCF_001594115.1 Trachymyrmex septentrionalis | reverse complement strand
TATATATATATATATATATATATAAAGAAAATTTTACATAAGTAGGCTCTATTTGAACTTGATAATTTTATAACCTAGAATTTTAGCGTATAATATTGTATTTTTCTAATAATATTGTACATTTTTATAAACTACGATATACATAAGATAAGTAATAATCATACTTTTGTTCCATTTATAACCAATTATTTGTATTTATTGCACGAGAAATTATTGATGTACTCTATTTAGAGTGAGAAAGTTAACACAAAAAAATATATATATATTTAATACTCACGATCTTCTATTACATTAATTGTGGCTGTGTTTCGATATATACTGTCCGTACTAAAATCTATAATAGGCAATATTTTCCTGCTCTCGTTTTTCTCCCGGAACGAATGGTTTCCCATTGTAAATATCAGCCAGTTACACAAAAAAGCAACGGACCGACACATGTCAATAGACATTGCAGCCAAGAAGTCATACGAGGAATGCTCATTTGTTCCCCGAAAACTTTCGAATATAGTAGAAATGTTTCCGATCGGGAGGGAACTTGGATTAGCCACATGGGAGACATGTGCGAAGTTGTAACGCACATAGAAAGAACGGTTTTGCCAAAGTATCTAAAAATTCAGCTAGATTTAGATCTGAAAATAATATTGTTTAAACTGAAAATAATATTGAAGTAATTAGTAGAATGCTGAAACATTGGTGACAATGCAAAAAGTTGTAACATTTTGATAATCAGTTCAAACATTTTACATAATTATTTTTTTATCTAAACAATATTATTTTCAGATCTTTATTTAGCTAAAAATTTGTAGATACTTCGGCAAAATTGTTCCTACTGTGTAATTATGGAAATCAGTTCATTTTTAAATTGACGTCTTCTTACACGTCAAATAGAATTACAAATCACATGAATAAAAAAAAAAGTTATATCGCGATTTAATACTGAAGCATACTTAATCACAATGTATATTTATATTTGTACATAATTTAATACATAAAAGTATTAAATGATTCGAGACGAATCTTTTATTTTTTAATTTTTTAAGGAATTAATTCCTGATAATTTCTGTTCACTTACTACTATTTTAAATTGTTAGAAATGAAAAAATACACAATAAAAATTCTTACAAAATTTATTAATATGGAATTTTTTTTTTAAATAATAGATACTTACAATTAATAGAATCAATTTGTAAAATATACTAAAAATCTTTTTCTATTTTGTTAATAACCATAATAAATAACCATATTTTTGGAAACGAATTATACATAATCAAAAACGAAATAAGCCATGTTTATAGATATGACAAATTGTCCAATTAATAATACATATAAAAATAAATATAATTTAATTTCTTCTCAAAACAAGAAGAAGATTTTGGTATATTTTATAAGTCTATTCTATCGATTATCAACGTTGCTTTATTGAAGAATATTTTTTATTCAAATAATTTGAAAGAATTTTTATTGTGTGCTTTCTCTTCTGATATTATTATCTGAAGTAATAGTAATGAGCGAATCTTAATGAGGAGCCTTAAATCGATATAATATCAACGCATTCAACCGAATACGAACGATTTGTTCAGTCTTCTGTTATAATCGTATAACTCGTTATAAGTCTAGAGATTTAAAACTACGTTGAATTTGTTTTTAAAAAATAGCTTTTTAATGGGAAATCTGGAAAAGATTGTAAGCAGCCACATTGCTTCTTTTCGAAGTTTAGTCAGGATCTACAATAGACATTTTAAGCCTTAAGTCGTAAGAAATTGATCAATTACAGTCGAATGCGAGAAAAATAATTGATTGTGATTTATCCATTTTTTAAGGCTTAAAAATCTACTGTAGATTTGGAATTATATGCTGCACTTTGCATATAAGCGTATGCTATACACATAAAGTGCATTTAAGAGGACAAAACGCATAACGGTGTAATTGTAATAGATAATACGGCTTTTGTACACAATAGCGTAATTGTGTATACATGGTTTGAAGTGTAGTCGATGACTACTCCGTAATGAAACATGTACAAATCAACGAACTAAGAAGACAATAATTCGTATCGTAAAATCTGCAATTTAAAAGCTTCTCATTTTAAAGTCGCTAAAATAATTGCATAATAAAGTTAATCGTCTATCAATGATTGTCTCTTTATTTTATAACGAATTCAATTGGATGCACTCAGTGCGCACTGATGCATATTAAAGCCGTTACACACTGATTTAATCTGAGTATAAAAATGAAATGCAAATATTTC
>NW_017306059.1:1696372-1699818 GCF_001594115.1 Trachymyrmex septentrionalis | reverse complement strand
TAACGAATTCAATTGGATGCACTCAGTGCGCACTGATGCATATTAAAGTTACACACTGATTTAATCTGAGTATAAAAATGAAATGCAAATATTTTGAATTATAAAATACGTACTTTACCTAATAGCATAAGTATATGGAGAATTTCAAAGTTTAACTTGTTTCTACGTTTCTGCGAAAAGAATACTGAAGTATCTAAAAATACGGATCTAATGCAATCGAATTCGCTATTAGTTGTGTAATTATTATGTAATGATTTGAGACAAATCATTACACAAATATTTCACGTGATTCAGAATAGCATCGCAATTTAAAAATTAAATAATTCTTGGAATCTCTGAAAATTGCAGCTAAACTTATACTGTTCTTTAGATTTCTTGGCAATTTTCGTGGAAAGCTTCGAAATTAATAATTGATTACGATATTGATGAACGAATAAGACATTCGTGTGAGGAATCAATAAATTATTCGACCAAGAAACGGAGAACAAGTAAAAACTATCAACGATATATATATTTCTGCAGATACTCGCATTTCACACCTAAGACTCGATGACATGATTAACGATTCATTGTGCATTCATATAGCAAGGTTATTTATTACAAATGTTTCTCTCTTTTTCTTTTTTTACCGGACACCTTCATAAACTAACATAGTATTTATTGTTCACATTAATGGGTTTATAACAATGCACAATAACTTATTTCGTATGTGAGTTAAAAAAGTAAAATTAGCAATTACGAAACTTAAGACTTTATGGATTGTGAATTGCGAATCTATAACGTGTCTAATATATTCTTAGTAATGCATTCTCTCTCATGAATAATTTGTAGTCATATATATTTTCTTCTTTTTAGATTCATTAAATTATTAGTCAAAAACATACTATAATTTTTTGACAAACATGGATATGAATCAAAATGTTACATCTCTTCTGGAATAGAAATATAAATTTGTTGCTAAATTTGATAAGATCCATATGTGTATCCGTATGTGTATCGGATTCAAATGATACGAGCTTCTTTTTGACAATGGGATTAAGTTCGCAAATTTCGCGATTCGCTTCGCTCACTCGCCTGTTTGAAAAATACCCTTTATTCTTCTATTTCCAACTGCGACGTGGGAAAGCTACGATGACAATAAACCTGGGTGGAAAATTATTTCGCGTATCATTTGAAAGGGCCAAAAATGGATCCGTGACGGAAGGCACGCGAGCACAAAGGACTGAATAAATCACCGTGAATGCTTTCCTATCCACGTTATTTGCGGGATCTGTCTCGAGAATCCACGAGCATTGAGCGAATAAACATAGCCACTGTCCGCGCGCGTTTTTTCGGCAGACTGTTTTGTAGAAATCTTAAGGCCTGGGTTATTATTACGATTACAATATGCTGAAACTCATTAATCGACGCGAACACGAAAAAAAAAAGAGAAAAAAAAACTTTTGTGGCAATCTATCGATTTGAGTTTTAAATTGATGTAAAGCTTCAGTTTTGTACATAGATCGCAGCATAGATTGCTATTTTGGAAGAAAAACTCCTGTTAAAAATTTCTTAATTCACACAGTCTGTTTTTATTACGCGGTTATTTTTTTCAATTTTTTAATGTAATAAATAATATCTTTAAACTAACGATATTTTTTTATGTGCAAAAGTTAATATTTGGTAAGATAACTTTTTCTATATATATTAAGATATTTTTTAATGAAAGGAAATGATGTATAATGAGATGACTCCAAAAGTATCATTAGTCTTAATTAAACGAAATTCTCTCTCTCTCTCTCTCTCTCTCTCTCTCTCTCTCTCTCTCTCTCGTATATTATTTATCATATGAATAAGACAATAAAAATGATTTTAGACTTTTTTATCTTTCTTAATAGAAAGAAGAGAGAGAGAGAGAGAGAGAGCGAGCGAGTGAAATAGAGAAAAACAAAAATAAAAATGTTTCTTCATATATCTTTTACTGTATTTCATGTTGTTTGATACGTTGTTTGATTCTTCAAAATGTTATTAATATTGTTTGCTGCATATCCTGGACAAGCTCAGATTACTTACAAGTAAATGATTTCTTGTGTGTATTCATCTATCTACTTCCGAATCTGATAGTAACATATGGAAATGCGCGTGATACATTTGTCTCGATTTAAGCGAAAATGGAGGTTCGCGGTCAAACGTGAATCTCACTGCTTCTGAAATTGGAGATATGAAAACCTACAGATTTATTATACATTGCACTGGCAGTAAAAATTTACATTCCATTTTCTATTGAATATCTCTGATATTAATCTCCAATGGACTGAAGCTTGGCGTTACAGTGATTCAATATTAATTAAGAGAGACGATCCGAATATGGAATAAATTTGTAAAATCGGGGTCACACGTGCGACATTCTGCAATCTAAGGTGTCACGCTTGATTCAACATTAATATTTGGCACGACTTCGATACTGCGATGTATCTCGATCGTGTACAAATTTAGGACGAGTCGTTTAGTTGTTGGCATCTTAAGCGTGTCCTTGAACGTTTTCCATTACTATTTTAGTTTTGATACATAATTTAACTTGTCCATTGATTTATCACACTCAGGACAATTTAAATAATAATAAAAGCTATATAAAAATTTTACATGATCGTCGTTTATGTATTTTATGTATTACAAATATTATATAACTATTATCATATGATATAATTATTATCACAAGAAAAGTAAAAACAAATATCGATGAATTTTATATAATTTTCTTTCATATATTTTTAGTTATAAATTTTTCTTTGGTATATATTTATATTCATGAAGTGAAGAATTGCAGTAATTATTAAATACATTTTTTATTGTATTTTCTGCAAAATAGGATATTGCTGTATACATTTTAAATGAATCTAACAATTATTTATACGGATAGGTTTTATATGCATAAAAATTATTTTATTTGTGAACCAAATTTTTTTAATTACTTAAGTATTTATATAATTGTGATTATTAAATCAATATAAATAACTGTATTTTCCGAGAAAGTACTCATTTATGAATCATTTATAGCTGCGCAATCAAAGATAAAAATTGAAAAAGTTGAAAATATTAAATACAATTTCTGATTATTTTTGCCTGATATTTATAATTACAAATCTATATTACAACTTACATTCGTTTTATTTATGAAAACAACCCTTTAAGGCTAGTACGATAGCTTCTGATCCATATATACTATATTGAACAAAGATTCTCAGAAAACTCTTCAAACTCTCTTCGAAGGAAAACTCTCGGTTTCCTTTTGAAACTACTACGTGACAAATTTATGGAACAAAATCAAACAAAACTTTTGTAGCGAAAAATTCATATTTGTCAAAAAATATTTTTTTCTCTCAAAAAATATGTTTATGTTTTTCTGTTAATTATAAGTAAGTTATTTAATTTTTTTTAATATGAAAAGTTATTTATATTTAGCTGAA
>NW_017306059.1:1693063-1696272 GCF_001594115.1 Trachymyrmex septentrionalis | reverse complement strand
TATATATAAATGTAGCTAAACAGGAAATTATCTGTTCGTAGATACTATGGAAGTTGTATAATCAAGAAAACAATTCGAAAAATTGAAAACTTGGTTTGGTCACTTTTATCTGTCGAAATACTTATGCTATATAATTGATAATATAATTCTTCTTTTAGGATTATATCAGTGTAACAACGTATATATTTTTATGCTATTTTATGCTATTTTAATTGCGTTTTTTATTTCTTTTTTATTATATAGTGTCACCGCTTGATGAGCAAATTCATTAAGACTGATCATTATTTTTGACCTATTTACCACTGTACTGTTCATATTTTTATTTTCTTCAACCGGACTATACAATCTATTATTCCTTTGATTTGTATGATATTACGAATGGTTTCCATACAATCTAGTTTTCTTTCTGTAAATATTCTACATATATTTTACGCATTTGCATTCGAGTTTATTTATTCTTTATTCATGCACATTGATTCTGTCGATGGCAACAAAAATGTGTTAATGTATACAATGTATTAATATGTACAAATTATTATACTTAATATTTAATTATCAAAATATTATCAAGAAGGATATCCATATTCTAATATACCGTCAGTACTGAAAATCTATAGTTTACGTATACTATAAATTTTTGGACAGTGTATATTGGAAAACACGGCCACAACAATTAACAGAGGATACGCGAGTTATGTATATTCTCTGATATTATAACTTTCGTACTCTAGATGGAGTAAGACATAAATAATTTCTCGTACACAAAAATACAAACAGTTGGTTATAATTGAAACAGAAGTATGTGATGATTATTACTTAACTTAAATTATTATATTTTATAACTTATTTATTATTGTTAATAATTATATTATAAATTTTATTAATATAAATAATGATAATACACTTACTTTCAGATAGTTATTATTCAAAATTCTGATAATATAATAACTATATCATAAAAAATGTGAGTCTCTCTATGAATCTTCTTCTTCAACAATTTTTGGAAGTGTGGGATTTGACCCCACCAATAAATTGAAACAAACATAAATTGTAATGTAGAATTGCAATGTGGCAAATGTCAAGCGAACGACTGACAAGGCTGACAAGGAATCACAACCGTTTTCCTTCGATTTTAATAAGCTTTGGATATGTTAAAATGTAGAAGTAAATAATTTCGTTACAAAAGTAAGAGATATGTATTTTTTCTAAGTACTGAGTCGTACGTTAAGATGAAATTATTGAAAAAAATAGATTTTTTTTCTGAGTGAATATCTTATATCGTTTCTATCACTATAGATTAACTTTAATTTTGTTCGACTTATATTTTATCTTTTTTTAATTTTTAAAATTAGAAAAAGATGAAAAGTTAATTGAATCAAGATTAAAATTAAATAACATTGGTAAAACCGGCTATAAACTGTAAAAGATATTAAAACATGTTTTAAGTAAAAATTGATTAGTTTTAAAAGTACTTTATAATATTAATTAAAAATTTTCTTAATTTTTAATTTTTTACAAATGAAAATTTTAAACAATTTTTTTTATCCGTATTATAAACTACTCAATCGTAAAACAATTCAATTTTTATTTAAAATATTTTTTTATGTCTCTTTTATGATTTAGATGATATTTACTTTAAAAGGAAAAACTAATCTTTTTTCAAAGGAAAGTTTTAACTTCTTAATGTGCGATTCTGCACTTATAAAAAAAATACGTGTTTTATACTTTTATCTATATTTTAATATATCCAGAGCTTGTTAAAATTAGAATGGAACAGTTGGCTGTGTGCCCTTGTGAATCAGAAATCGATTTCGAACTGCTAACTATGCATATACACAGAATTTACGTAACGACACTTTTCCGGTTAGCTTTATCTACATATTTACAATTTGAACGATTAAAACAAAACATTTTTGAATGTTTTATATGCTGTTTTAAGATTTCACGTAAATACTGCAAGCATTATACATAGTACGATGTAAAATCAACAATTAATAATATCTTTGTCGTCGAATTTAATTTACAATCATCTAACGATATGTCAATATGAAAATGGTCAAGTATGAGTATGATGATACACGTTGTTCTTGAATTCATCGGTTGAATTCATCGGCACTATTTTGTATTAGTGCGTTACTTTAGCAACTATTCTCTTTCTTTCTCTCTTTTATTCTTTCTCTTTGACTGGATTTAAATTATGTTTTATTAATTTCGCATTTCCATAGAGATTACATTATTAATACATAGTTAATTGGTTAACATAATGAAAGCTTCCTCGATATTTTGATTTACACTCCGCCGCGGCGTATGATGTATGCATACAGTTAACGCGCATAATGGCACGTTATCGCAGCATGCCTTGTTAATACAGATTTATTGCTGAAAGTCCGGGAGAAGGAAAGGATATCACTACTTGTCATGCTGGGCACGCGCGACCTAAAGTAGCTTTTCTGCATACATAATTGTTGTATGCATAAATGCTATAACTTGCTATCGTATACTGTTACCTGTAATCGTGTATCATTCAAAACACAAAATGCAAGAATGTAAGGATAAAAAGAAATGAATATGTATACAATACAAAATCGGATCAGACATCAGATCCCTGAAAAGAAATAAAATAATTCAGAGTTTAACTCTGTCTCTTATAAATATATAAGTTGAATCTAATATATAAATAGAATTTAATTCACAATTTTAATAAGATAAATAACGTTCACGCGAAATGAATATATGAATGTATCATGCAGTGTGAAAAGATATACAAGTACAATTTTTTGAAAATGTGGAATTTTGCACAGCTTGTCCCATTAAATTGAAACAAACATAAATTAGGGTAACTCTAAATTAAGCCATGACATGTACAAACTGCAATATTATGCGCTCGATATATGCAAAGATATCATTAATTGTAGATTTTACCTGAATTATGTATAACATTTGCAATATTTATGAGAAATCGTAAAACAACATAGGAAACATTCAAAAATAAATCTTTTGCTTAACTGATCAAATTGTAAATGAAGACAAGCGGAAAAATGTCGTTACTTATAGATCCTGTGTAATTGTGAGGCAGTTTGACAAATAAAGAACCAGAATTCAATTTCTGACTTATTATCAGCCATCTCTACATTATATTTCTTTCAATTTGTTGGTGGAGTTTCGATTAAACTCCACACTTTCAAAAATTGGTTTTAAATGATATCGTC
>NW_017306059.1:1689838-1692963 GCF_001594115.1 Trachymyrmex septentrionalis | reverse complement strand
GTTGGTGGAGTTTCGATTAAACTCCACACTTTCAAAAATTGGTTTTAATTGGTTGATATCGTAGATTATTTACTACACTTTATACAATTATTTACATTATGTACATAATACTAAATAAATAAATTATAAAATATAATAAATAACTTAATACTAATAACATATCATATAATACTTTTGTCAATTATAACTAATTGTTTGTATTTTTGTATACGAGAAATTATTTGCGTCTGACTCCATCTAGAATATGAAAGTTATAACATAAAAGAATATATTCGATTCTTTTGTATGTTCTCGAATCTGTTCACCGTCGTGCAATCGACGCTCAAATTATTTGGGATTAGACACGTATTCTGGGATCGCAAGTAAATGGTATTATATATTATTGTTGAGTCTGCTGTTTTTATCAAAACACTCGCAATATGCATCCAACTCGAATTTGTCAACAAGTCTTTTATACTTGTTAAAGAAATATATTTTCTGTAGTAGTTATCTGCGTAATTAATGTGCAAGTTATTTATTAATGCATCAATTCAATGATGAGCTATGATTAAAGTTGATGAGTCACGATGGATACATAGTGATTTTTCTTTTCCTCTTTCTCTTTCTTTGTTATGTATACTTATATACATCTATACACGTGCAAGATAGTTAGATTACTCCCTACCGTTACGATAAGCTTCCGTAAATTCATCACTTTGTATATCGTTTGAATCTATCCTTTCGAAGCTCATCTCTGCATGATCGTTTGTTTTAATGAGGGAAACGCGTCGCTGTGATTTATATGGAATTTAATAAGCATTAAGTGAAACGAAATCATTCAAAACGGTAATGGATGTAATATTGCTATTATTACATGATGATACGTACTACATTGAATGCGTTTGTGAATTTGATCAAAATATTATAGTTACTTACATTTATATTTAAATCCTATGTTGCGAATCTTTATCGCATCTATCGCATTTTTCTCACAAAAATGTATTTATTTAAAAAACACTGACCAGTGTGTGGGTGTATCCAAAAGTACAAGATATATAATAATATATTTAGCCAATTATTCGATTAAATAAAAGTTTATTATATATTTATAGAATTGCACTGACAATGAGAAATGTTTGGTACGTATAATCATTCATTTTATTAATATGTGACATTTTGTTAATATCAGACTTTCTTACTTTTTTATTTAAAAATTGTGTTATCTTAATTAAAATTTAATTATTCTAATTAAATTTTGGTTATGACAACACAATTTTAAATGAATAAATAAGAAAGTTTTTATAATCATATATTTTCTCCCACAAAATGAAAAGTTATATGTACCAAATATTTCTCTCAGTTTTGTCACCTTGTTACGAATGAAAAAAGTTGTGATTATTAGAAAACGATGATAAAGAATGAACGTTTGTATGACAGTCCGCTCAGCACGATAGCAGCGAATTTTTCATTTTGTTACTATTAAGAATTGTCTATCACTAATTCAATTCCGACTGATTTAATGAACATACATAAACTTAATGACAGATGAAGAAATAGCGAATCGTTGCTAGAATGGTCAGCATTTTGTTTTCATCGTCATTCTAGCAACGTATTTTCGAAGGTATACATACGTCACATACATATACACATCTAATAGGCACATATATCTGTATACGAAGTTCAAACATTCAATTATCAGTAAACGTATTTTTTTGTCGGTGTGCACTTTAGGTCTCGCTCCAGAAACTGCAGGATATCCTTGCTGTAAAATACCGTCTTTTTACGAGAGCACTCACGCTATTAGCTTTATGCCGAAAATAGCCTTTCAGGTATTATAACAGCACGGAACGGTTTCGTACTAAGGATTTATAAATAACCTGGCTTAAGTTCTGGATCTGGAAATACTCTACGATATCGAGCATAAGCTGGCTTGTAAATTTATTTTGGGAATCGCGGAAGTTTCGCGTTTGCAGAAGAAACTTATTAAAAATCATCGATAAAGCAGCATTTTAGTTGTTATCTCTCCTTGGTATATATTGTGTGTTGAAAGTAAAATTTTCGTGCATTTATCATATATTGTCAATATATGATTTATCATGGAAATAATATTTGTATCTAATGTTCGTATCCAATATTAGTTTTAGGTGTGATGAATTAAAGTATCGAAAGATCGCGATTGATGTTCTAATAAACTGTTACAGCTGAAGATGTCCCATCTGATGTATATTTCGATAACAATGATGCATTCATGTAATCTTGGAACATACATCTTCTGGATGTTGACTTATAGCCGTCAAAGATAGAAACTCGAGAAACATTTTTTTATCTTGTTATAATTTATACCGGTGCTGCAGAGCTTTTGATACAATAATATCACGTTATTCTTGTGTAATTAATCGCTCTATGAACAAATATAAAAAAAGATATGACGTTATATGCTCGGAATTATAAGCTATTTATGAACTTTCTACTAATTAAAAAAATTCCGCTAATTAAACATTTTGAACTCGTCACTGTAGGCAGGAATTTAATTTTCTTTAGAGAGGAGTGAATGTTTATTGAGTTTATTCAACATAATATTTGAAACTATATCTACTTAAGCGAGTTAAGCTTTTTAGCTATTTTAATTTTATTACAAAATCTCACTCCTTTTAAATAAATGAAAAAAATTAAATCTCTGCGCACATTGATGAGATCAATTTTAATTTGCGTGAAAGCTCATAAATAGTTTATAATTCTGAGTCGTTCATTTTTTAGTCTCGCAACGAACTGCACAAAAATTTTTGTAATCAATTACTAGATGAAATTTTCTGCTATAAATTAAATTAAAATAATTTAAATATGGACTCTTCTTCTCGGTATTTCAATTAATAATAATAAAAAATTAATTATTATAAAGAAAAAGAAGATTGTTTTTTTTTGTTTTGCTCGTGTATGCAAAATTATATCATGGGATATAACGAGCAGTTGAGCATCCTTGCCTTGCAGTGCGCATCTTCCTTCGGTTTCAAGCCCACCCTTCTTGCTGCATTCACTATTGTGTGAGAGCAATGTTCATCGAACCAGTCGTCGCGCATCCTGATCTAAAGGAAATCACAGAGGGGCTAATGTCCAGTTTGCGCAGTAAGGACGAGAGAATATTGTCC
>NW_017306059.1:1688884-1689735 GCF_001594115.1 Trachymyrmex septentrionalis | reverse complement strand
ATATATATATATATATATATATATATCAATTATCCATTTATCAATCGTATCCTTGCCGCTTCATTGAGTGTCGAATGATGCGCAGCGAATCTCGGTGCAGGATTGATTCAGTATAGGATACGAAACGAAGGGATGGCGATACCCGATAGAGGGATACTATATTACAAATCTCTGGGAATAAATCGTGTGCCGATGCAATTGCGAGGAGAACTATAAGTGAACAATTTTATTCGCGCTGTATCATATTATTTGTATGACGACCACTAAAATGTTCTTAACTTATTTTAATAAATGTCGAAATTTTGAATTATTATATCACATATTTTGAAATTAAACAAACATATTAAAAAAATGTCGAATGCATTTTAAAATTAAAGATTCTGTTAACGATAAATAAATTTTAAAGGGAAAACTGTTATTATGGGTTATATTACAATACTTGGGTTTGAATAAGAAGATCTTTAACGAAATACAATACATATCACTTGGGTTGAGAAAGCGGAATTTATCTTGCTGCCAGTTGTCGATATCAAACCTTTTATACAAATCTTTTATACAAAAGCCGACATTGATCCAGATAAACCATATAGAACTTGGAATTTTTAATTGCAGCCGATTAAACAACTTTTAAAGTAAAATAAATACAGGAATTACTGTTAGAGAGGCGCCCCTTCTCTCCTCATGATATATTTTTTAAATAAAACCGAAAAAAAAGAAAGAGAAAAGAAATCAGAACGCTCATCTCATAAAGTGCAAGGATCGTGCCGGATGTGACGCATTCTGTTGCGCGACGTGATTTATGGTAGATCCATCTATATACAATATATATATATATATATATATATATATAT
>NW_017306059.1:1682204-1688733 GCF_001594115.1 Trachymyrmex septentrionalis | reverse complement strand
ACACACACACACACACACACACACACACACACACACACACACATGCGTTTTGAATGGTTCATTTGAAAATTACACGCCATTCTCGCGTCACGTTGATGCCAACTACTTGGACGTCTTAGAAACCCTCGCGTGACCCGGCCATTACCACACTAACGCGGCATGCACCATCGTCGGTTTACATCAGTCTACATCAGTTTACATGACGCGCTGTACGCATTGTAAAGCTTGCGATCGTTGCGAATTCGTCACTCGACAGCAAACTTTTCGGCTAAATTGTGACTCAGCGTTTTAGTCACGTAAGTACATTTCCTCCCACTTTCCCGGAAGGCATCTTTAGAGATTAAAAATGATTGAAGTTAATTTCTGTGCTAGACGATAATTATGCAAATTTGTACGTGCGGAGATATTTTTATAAAGTAGGATAGAGCTATCTTCAGAGATTTCAATCAAATATTAATAGTCATTTTATGAGTATCACTTATGGCTTATCGATCGATTACTTATTGAGTCTGTATTACTGAGAGAGTCGAAATATTATGAATATCTGAGAAAACTTGTTTTAACATTCATACGTCGCGAAAAGATATGATGAAGACAAGTCATCATAAATGTATTAACGGACAATTCTATCGAGTTGGCAGGAAAGTTCAATTAAATGAAATAAATGACGATTGTTTCTCGAATCGTTTTTTCACGAATCTCATTTAATTGATATATAATCTTGAACAGCTTTTTACCATATAATTAATATAGGTAGATACGTACCTCTCGTCAGATCGAATTTCATCGATGTGTTTATGTTGAGGCTGAACACACTCTATGCATAAATACGTGAAATTCGCAGGATGCCTCATTATGCAATCTCCTGTCGGTGGTTTCCACACGGGCATTGAAATCTCACACCGTGTCCGGACCTTTTAAAGATGGCTATGAATACTTAATCCTCGCGCGCTTGGTATACACCGCCGTGTAATATCTATTCCGGAGAGATATTCACATGTCTTATGTGAGCTCGAGTATATGTAAAACGTAAGCTTCCGTCACAACTTCGCGTGAATATCTCTGTAAATTACGTAGTTTTGATTTATGTTTTATACAATATTTATGTCTATGGAAATATTAATAAAAACTACGTTGCGATTCTTGCAGATATATGGTTATTTAATGTCGTTTATGGAGATCAGCTAGAGAATTACTCGGTAGCATGAATTTCACAATTTGCATTTCGCAGCGCTAGGTGTTAACGTGCTATTAAAATTACGGCAGTCTGTCAATTATGTTGAATTTTCTCGTGACGGTTAGGTGTAATTTCTGGCGTCAGCGAACCGTGCGATCTATCAATTTTCGCGCAGGTAAGAATAATTCACGGAAAACGTTAATATATATGACGTTCCCGAGATATGAAAAGATAATCGAGGAAAACAATTAATTCCCATTGTTAAGTGCGAGGAGAATCGATAACTTCTTGCAACATTGTTGAAAATGACGAAGTTGTTTTTACGGCAATCGATCTTCTTTGACACCAAACGGATACAGAACATATCGCGGCCGTCTCACCCACACACACACACACACGCGCGCGCGCGCACACACACATTACACCACACCATATCATACCACACATATATAACATATATATATATATATGTTATATATATATAGTTAATGTAGATAGCTAATAGTCGCCGATCGTGTTAATGGCCTCAATTGTAATTTTGCTTCAACTCTTCACGTGACCGGTAAATCTTTGGTTAATAATATTATTTCGTACTTAATACGTGGATCAAGTTGCTTTAAAAATAATTATATATGGCGTAACTGTGAAAAATATTAATTTTTTAGAAATGACCATGGTTTTTATTCTTTATACAAATATATTCAAATATACGTATGTATATCTATTCAAATATTGGATTTATTAGATATCTATATGATTTTTTTATAGACTAGTTTATATACATATATTTAAATGCTTTCTAATGGAATGTAATATTAAATATGTATGTGTAATATGTATATATTACATAACTACATATTACAATTTATGTTGGATATGCAACTCTTCCAATATTTGCAACTTTTCTAAACTTCATTTACAAAAAAGGGAAAACAAACATTTTAATCAAGCGATGTCTCTAATTTTAGTTATAATAATTGTATATTAAATACTTACTAATAAAAAATTATTACATTTTTAAATACGAGAATTTATTAATGTTTAACTCCATCTAGAGAGTGAAACATCTCTCACCTTTGCGTTGGAATGCTCCTTAGATGGAATTAAACATAAATAATTTCTTGTACACAAAAAATACGAACAATTGGTTATAATTGAAACAGAAATATTAGGTATCAAAGTTTAATTATTTATTATATTTTATAATTTATTTATTACTGTACATAATGTGAATAATTGTAAAGTATAATGTGAATTATTATAAAGTATAGTAATGTAGGAAAACGTGTAATTCCAATTTTTGAAAGTGTGGAGTTTAATCGAAACCAAATAATTCGAGCGTTGATTGCGCAACGGTACAGATTCGAGAACATAAAAGAGTATTGAATATATTCTTTTATATTATAATAATTTTCATACTCTAGATGGAGTCAGACGCAAATAATTTCTCGTATACAAAAATACAAACAATTAGTTATAATTGACAAAAGTATTATATGATATGTTATTAGTATTAAGTTATTTATTATATTTTATAATTTATTTATTTAGTATTATGTACATAATGTAAATAATTGTATAAAGTGTAGTAAATAATCTACGATTACCGAGCAAAACCAATTTTTGAAAGTGTGGAGTTTAATCGAAACTCCACCAACAAATTGAAAGAAATATAATGTAGAGATGGCTGATAATAAGTCAGAAATTGAATTCTGGTTCTTTATTTGTCAAACTGCCTCACAATTACACAGGATTTATAAGTAACGACATTTTTCCGCTTGTCTTCATCTACAATTTGATCAGTTAAGCAAAAATTTATTTCGAATGTTTCCTATGTTGTTTTAGGATTTCTCATAAATATTGCAAATATTATACATAATTCAGGTAAAATCTACAATTAATGATATCTTTGCATATATCGAGCGCATAATATTGCAGTTTGTACATGTCATGGCTTAATTTAGAGTTACCCTAATTTATGTTCGTTTCAATTTTTTTAATGGGACAAGCTGTGCAAAATTCCACATTTTCAAAAATTGTACTTGTATATCTTTTCACGCTGCATGATACATTCATATATTCATTTCGCGTGAATGTTATTTATCTTATTATAATTGTAAATTAGATTCTACTTATAAATAGAGACTTGTTGGTAAATTCGAGTTGCAGATCGCGAGTGTTTGTTTTGATAAAAACAGCAGGTTCAACAATATATAATAATACAGTACCATTTACTTGCGATCCCAGAATACGTGTCTAATCCAAATAATTTGAGCGTCGATTGTGCGACAGTGGATAGAGAACATACAAGAATATATTCTTTTGTATTAACTTTTATACTCAAAATGGAGTCAGGCACAAATAATTTGTCGTACACAAAAATACAATTGGTTACATTGAAACATATAATAGTATTAGGTATGTTATTAGTATTAGATATCTAAGTTAAGTAACTTATTTATTATATTTTATAATTTATTTATTTATTATTGTGCATATAGTGTAGTTTGCACATTTCCAAAAATTAGAATAGAATTACTTGTATTATTTATAATATAATTATTTATATTACATGCATAATAAATAAATAAATTATAAAATATAATATATAAGTATTATAAAAAATAATAAATAAATTTACGAAACTCCATCAATCAATTAAAACGAATGTAAATTGTAATGTAAGGTTGTAATGCGGCAAATGTCAAGCGGAGATAGCTAATAATGATTCGGAAATCAAATTCAAGTTCTTTACTTTTCAAATTGCTAATCACGCAAATACGCAGAATCTGCGTCACGATATTATATAGTTGTCATTGATATAGTCCGCGCGTGCGCGTAACGAGTATAATTTTTCAAAAATACGAATCACTTATAATTGGAAACAAAAAATATATAACTTGATTATTGAACTTTTTTTTTTTAATTTTTGAAAGTAAAATTTAGATGTTTACCCGTATTCTACATACATTGAAATAAATATATTAAGTTGTAATATATAAAATTACGGAACACATACACACACATACGTTCGTGCACACACGCACACACACTGTAAATTTTTACGCACATTTTTGGTGTTTAATATTTTATGATACAATTTATTATTAAATTGATGCTTTGCCACCATGGAATTATGATTTATGTACCCCTTAAAACACATAAATCCTTTGAATAAATACTGCATATATATTTGTTTGATGCAATTGAGAAATAAATATTTTTATGGCAAAGCACTGTTTAAACGTGATTTTATATTTCATTATCTTGTTAAAAGAATGTCACGTCATGACATTTATATAAATGTCTATATTAGTGAAGGGCCGTCAATAATTTTAACATGATATAGTGCATATTGGCGAGGAAGATAAGGTGAGAACAGAAAGAAGTATGCAGTGAAAAGAGTGTGGACGAAGAGAGAATACAAAAAAGGAAACTGTAGATGCGATAACTCGTCGTCTAGGCGAAAGATAAGAATTCTCTTAGCAGCTGGAAACTTTCTCAGAGTATTCTGTCGATTTGACGTTTCATCTGAAGGCACAACACCGGAAGAAATTCGGATATATAAATGTTAGACGAAGCACTTTGCTGCACATTCAATGTACTCTATCAAAAACGGAAAACAGCTGGTCGCCACTTTATGTAATCTTTAAACGTGTATCTTCAATAAGGAGCTTAAAAGAGAAATTCGATTCGAAATCATCCCCATATTCAATTGAAATGTCACAGACACGAAAAACATCACTGCGTATTAATCGAAAAAATCAAAATCTACATTGAGAAAAATGATGGTCTGATTGAATTAAATTGTAATTCTGATGGAAAATGGACGGGTTAGAATTTTTTGGTTAAATCTTCTAAACTTCTAGTTGAGATAATTAGAATTCTAATTGTCATAGATTCTTATTTTGATAAAACTAAGAATTTTAATAGATTTTATCAGAAATATTTTATCAACCAGAAAATTCCTGTTATCTATGACTAGAATTCTAATTAATTTAACCAGGAAATTCTAACTCGTTTTTGCGCTTGTTCTGATATTTCATACTTTCATATCGTTTTGCTCATCTTAGCTCACACAGCATAGAAGCTTTTAAATCTTTCTGCCGTGAAATTACTGTGTGGTAGCTCGTCATTATCTGCATTCGACCCTACGTATGACTACGTGCGCACATTCATGGTACGAACCCGCCGAAGTAATTACGTACACGCGAATGTGCATCGCACCTTCTCATATTACATATTTACTTACTATTAATAGCAATAAATAATAATTATGCATATTCATCTTTTTACTTGGGTAACATTTTTGTTAAACTTTATCATGTAATAGTAAGTTACTTATTTTAATAATTAATGTTTATAATTAACACAATTCATCAGGATGATTTACAGTTATTGTTTTTTTAATACAAATAAATAATCTCCCTCCTTTTTTCTTTGATAAAATGTCTCCAGTATATTTTACATTATTATTATATCAATTTTTCGTTGCTAAGTCAATTGTTTATTTAAACATTTAAACATTAGAAAAAGATTGTATTTATCAACATTTGATTCATTATATGAAAATCCATGATAAGAAAAAATGTTCTTTTATACTGAGAAAAATGTCTTATTGCATTAATTGGAATTGAATGAATCACAGAATCTTCTTGTTCGTCCGTTTTCAACCAGATATATTTTTTCAGTGCAGTATAGTAGTATGCAAATATTTCACGTGTATTTAAATATTTTTAAAATATTATAGTTAAAAAAGAAATCTTTTTTGGACAAAGCTTTAATACATTCTTGGTCGCAGATAACTGTACATTTTATTATGGTAATTGGACTATATAAAATAAAAAACCGTAATATGCTTTATTTTCTCAAGACAAGAGGTCATTGTAGGCAATTTGCACGGACTCGAATGTTTCGCCTGAAGCAAAGTTTTAAATGTTTCTCGTCCCTCGACTTTTGTCACGCTATTCTCTCCTCGCACACGAGAATTAAATGCGGTCGAGTCCGGCATCAACCGTGACCCGAATATTGTTAGTCCCCTTATTTACGTTTAAACATCTTTTAACTCGCCAATAACGCGAACAATACTTCGGACCTTCAACGTGACAAATTGAATGACCGTGTACAACAAAACCAAAACGAATTAAAATGGAGCAAGTACAATTTCTTTTTTATGGAACGAAATTTTCCATAGAAAATAAAGTTGTATCAACGGTGGTTATTCCTATGATTTCTTTGCTTGATACTTCTAACTAAAAAATAATAGACATAGTAAAAATTGTGATTTAAGGTTTGAATATAACAGAATAATGTAAAATGACAAAATATTTTTTGATAGGTATATATATATAT
>NW_017306059.1:1676048-1682069 GCF_001594115.1 Trachymyrmex septentrionalis | reverse complement strand
TCTCTCTCTCTCTCTCTCTCTCTCTCTCTCTCTCTCTACCTTCTTCTCCCTCTTTCTTTCCACTCTCTCTCTCATCTGCATTGAATTGAACTTAATACGCAATCTCTCATCTGATTTTCGAATAACGTGCACATTTTAATGACATCAATAATCTTGTTTCCCAAGTACTTCTTTATTGTGGAGCATACTGGACGATACAATTACAGCTATACCAATCATCGTTAAGTCCTTAAATCGACGATATAATCTACTTACAGGTGCAGAGCTTCTCTAAACCGGTCAGCTGTGAACGCGCTCGGCTTGAAACGCTTTCGCGATCCCACATTCCGCGTACTTGTTTGTTATCTGAGAATACCTGTCGCGTCTCCACAGTCGATGTATTCACGTTGCGACTATCAAATGTAGATGCTCATCTGCCGATGGATTTAAAATGGAAGTTGCATTGTACAAGGTTATAAGAAAATATCATAAATATTTGAACGTTTCGAAAATCTTGAAATTATAAATATATAATCGCACATTTAAACACAATTTACTACAAATTAAAAATATAAATTGTACAATAAAGCTTCCCCTTTCAATAAAGTTTAACCAAATTTTAATTTGATATCATAAAATTATTATATCATAATAGAATTGTACTTCTAATTGCTTATAAAAAATATCGTTCATTAAATAATTAATATTGCAAATCGGCGAAATAAATATTAAACTTTAAATATTCCGTACAAATGTAAATTTATATTTATTTCAGTGGGGTACATACGAACCCCACTCTCCAAAAATTAGATTAAGGAAAGAGAATTGATAAATCTCAATAACTCTTGAAATAATAAATATTTGTACGTACTTCTTTTGTGTACGAGAAATAATTTATGTCTGACTCCATCTATAGTACTTATTTTATTTTTCAAAATATGTTTTCAACGTCTGCCAGTTTTTATAACTTATTTTAATTTTCTTAGTGAACAAGGGAATGTTCAATATTTAATTTGAGCTTTCATTTTGATACGATAATTTTTTATTAAGTTATCACTATTCGAAAATATTAAAAATTTATGTTAAATTTTAGTGACCCGTTTTTAATTTTTTTCAATTTATTGGTGGATAAGCATGCAAAGTTCCACTTTTCAAAAATTGAAAGGTTGCAAGATTAATCTCAGTAATTCTTGAAATAATATTTTGTAAATTATCCTTATTTATCTTATAAATGTTTATCAAAAGGAAGTTAAGGCCGTTTTTTTTTTCATATTGTATAAAGCTATAAAAAAATATCAGGAATATTAACGGTTCAAAAATTTTTGAATTATGAACACAGAATTGCTTATTCAAAGATTATCACAATTAAAAAATATTAAACGCGCGATACAACTACAATAAAATAATTTCTATGTCAAATTTCCTTGAACTTCGCTGAAAAAGTTCAAGGAAATTTGATAGAAATTATTTTATTATGGAATTATACATATAATTAGTGCAGTTACTGATACGAGACATGTATCTTGTGTTAAAATATCGATGTTATTACAAATCGCATCAGATTTACATCAGATTTTTTATAGAAAAGATTTCAATTCAGTTAGAAAGTTTATTGACGAGAGAGAAAGAAAGGAAGAGTTTTAAATATTCGGTACAACTTCACGTCTATATTTAGTTTATTAGTAGCGCAAGCTACTTTGCAATTTTTACAAAGTTTATCTTTTAAAAATTATTTATCTATTGAATACCAGCATCTTAAAGCAAAAAAATATCTCCTGAAATAATGTTAAATAAGTGCTTGTTCGTATTTCTTTTATATGAGAAATTATTTATTTTGTCTGTATGATTCCATCTAAATTCATTTTGATTCCATCTCTCTCTTTATGAAAATTGACGTAATAGAATGTACCTATATATTTAATATTTATGTATTTTCTATTATATTTATATGTGTTTCCTTATATCGTAAATGTAAAGAGCTTAAGTTAAAGATAAAGTCGCTTAACATTTTTTACTATATATAATTTTCTTTTTCTGTGAGCTATAGATAAATAAAATGAATCGATCATTTATTTAAGCAGTTTTATTCTATTCTCAAACTATTACGAAATATTAAAACTTGTAGATAATTTCGATTAAAGATAAATATATTTTTTTTTAATGAATTTCTACAACCTCTTGGAATAACTGTTCATGTGTAAAGTATAATTCCTAAATACATATGTGAACCATATACAAACTTCAATTCTAAAATCTAATTTGATTCACGTTATTTCTAAAATAATGATTATTTAAAAACAATCTAGATATTCCTAGAACGTCAAAAACATGGTTTTATCGATGGATTGCACATCACAACTGTGTATGAAATACATTGTGAATGGCTAAGGGGCTAAAATCCGCTTATAGCGCCCACACTATTTGTGATTTAAAAAATTGATTGCATCACGCGCTACGGCGAGGGTATTACTGTCCTATCTTAATGCGTGCTGATTTCGCGTGTCAATTAAGACCGGCGTTTGGTTGATCTGTGGCCGTCACGATCGAGACGGTTTCATATACGAAATTGAACACGTCGAAATCAATTACACGGCTGGCTTTTAAAATAATTCATTTCCGAGGGCTCACTGGATTATATCACCTGAACTGTCGGCGTGCAGTATTCATTTGTCTCGCCGTATGGTTTCAAACTCGTCCAGTATTGAGGGCAATGTCTCGCCTATCTGTATATCAACCCTTGTTCAAGTAACTTTTCTGCTTGGTCTTTCACAAAATCGACAAGTAAAACTAACTAAAAAAAACGAACTGCACTTTCCGCTGTTTATCTATAAATCGAATCTGATTTGCAGATAAAATAACAGACCTAAATTAATGAGCCAAAAAGTTAAGTACGACATGTATAAAGTACAAAATGTAAAGTACAATATCAGGTATTTTAACGTGTCGTTATTATTGTTAAAGTCCATTTTATATTATTTATAATTTGATATTAGAGTCTATTTAGAATTCTGCGCAGTTCATAATCTCTTGTGAGTTTTATGGCAATGTATATTTTATAAGCATATATATTGTACTTCAACTTTGAAATGCATTTGTATTATATATAAAATTATTAATTGACTTTTATACTATTATAAATTTAAAATTGTTTAAAATGGACTTTATAAATATTAAAAAATATTGATAGTATATACATATGTAGTATGTTCTATTGTATAATATTTGAATATTTTGAAAATAAATTAGATTTGAAAATCTTGATATATGAAAATTAGTTAGTATCAGTAGATCTCAGATTATAAATTGAAACTGACAATACATATTTGATCTATTATATATGGTCTACAATGGACAGTAATATAATTGATAGTAGTATAATTGATTAAGGAGTAGGCGAGAGAGAGGGAGAGAGAGAGAGAGAGAGAGAGAGAGACATAGGCTGTAGCATTAAGGCTTTCTTACGTTCGAGTGTCTGCAACAGCGTGTAAAGATTATAATGAGTCAATCAGCGTCGACTAAAACAGCAGTGGCTTCTGTCGCGTACGTTTTCGCGTGTTCTACTATTAAGTTTTCTCGCTTGAGAGTATATCATAGGAAATGAATCTTTTCAATTATTTTGTTTACAGATTTATTCTATGTCTTATTATACTGGAAAACCAGCTTACTTTTATATAGGCTTATCCACTACTGCTATCACTCATTGTAGACAACGTTATTGATTCTCATAGACGTGAAAAAATGTCATAAGTCATATAAAAAAAGAATACTGTGTAATTGCAAATATATTTTAATAAGTATAATAAAAATTTGCAGATATAACATAAGGAAAATTGAATTGTTTGACATTTTTGTCAAAAAGATTTATAATTGAGATTTAATATTATTTTTTTATAATTGAGATTAATGAGTCTACCGTCAGGGAATTATCAAGAGAGAAAAAAATTGTATATTTTCTATGGTAATTTCGTTTCATTTTCTTCATGTATATTACGATACAATTTTATTTTTTTCGTACGTGTGACGAACATAAAAGTTTGACAATAGGGCATAATAATTAATTTACTTTCACAAGCACTTTTTTATTAAAAATGAGGTAAATTTCTGTAAAACGTTAGATTTTCATTAGATTTTAACAAGTCCATACTGATATATTGTACTATAATAAATTAAATAACTAATTCGTTGGAACTGATTTCGAAGCGGAAGAAATGGAGAGAACATCTATTTGCACGAACATAAAATGTCTCGCGAACATTAAATATTTGTAACGACAGATTGGCAGGCACGCGATGTGGAGCTCACGGGAGCTTTGTTTTTTTCTTCGCAGCAAATACGTCGCTGCGTCCTCGCGCTAACCTTGTCATTCACGCGGATTCGAGTAAGTAGCGGCGCGAGCCACTCCGTGTGTAGTCGCATTATTAACCTTCGAAATATATGCTTGCAAGTGCTAAGAGGATAACGCGATTGTTTCCTGCAAACAATTAGTGATTTTTCTTTCGCTTGATTAATTCACACGGTTAACGACTCGCCAGCATATTGCGATGATGGCTACTTACTGAAATGTATTTGAAACGGAAATCGAAGAGCTAAAGAGTTATTGTTTCAATCACAATTTTCACGAGCGATGATTATTCTTTTCGGCAATATTTGGATTTGTCCTTGTTTAGCTTAATTTTTATTTCAATCTCACGTTGCACTTCTGATCTTGAAGGCAAAGTCGTCGACGAATTTCTCATTAACTGAATAAGCAAACTTCGATTCACGACCTCGGGATGTGTTTGATTAACAAATAATTAATCTTGCGTTTTAATATTTGTTGACACCATATACGTTACGGTACATCGATAATTTGTTAAAGCTGCTCGTCGTTGGAAATTTCGTTATCTTACGACGTTACTTTACGAGTGTATCTTATTGTTAGAAAAAAATCACATGATCATATTTTTTTCGCGTTATTCACAATGTAGTGAAGCGCCGCATATAATTTTGACAGCACCGTGCTTCTTTATTGTGGAGGATGTTAGACGATACAATTAGCTATACCAATCGTTAAGTCTTTAAATCGACGATAATCTACTTACAGGTGCAGAGCTTCTCTAAACCGGTCAGCCGTGAACGCGCTCGGCTTGAAACGCTTTCGCGATCCCACATTACTTGTTTGTTATCTAAGAGTACCTGTCGCCATGGTTGGTGTATTCGCGACTATCAAATGCAGCTGCTCATTTGCCGATGGATTTAAAGTGGAAGTCGTATTATACAAGGCTATAAGAAAATATCATAAATATTTGGACATTTCGAAAATCTTAAAATTATGAATATATAATCGCACATTTAAGCACAATTTACTACAAATCGAAAATATAAATTGTACGATAAAGCTTCCCCCTTTCAAAGTTTAACCAAATTTCAATTTGATATCATCAAATCATTATTTCATAATAGAATTGTACTTGTAATTGCTTGTAAAAAATATTTATCGTGCATTAAATAATTAATATTGCAAATCGGCGAAATAAATATTAAACTTTAAATATTCCGTACAAATGTAAATTTATATTTATTTCAGTCTATTAGTAAGGTACATGCAAACCTCACTTTCCAAAAATTGGGTAATTGGAAAAACGGAAAATGCTGCTCTTCTTAACAGTTCCTAGATGAATCTCAATAAATACTTGTAATAATAAATACTTATACATACTTCTTTTGTGTACGAGAAATTATTTATGTCTGACTCCATCTACAGTATATCTATAATATTTATTCTATTTTTCAAAGTATGTCTTCAACGTCTGTCAGTTTCTGTAACTTATTTTGATTTTAACAAGGGGAATGTTTAATCTTTAATTTAAGTTTATATTTCGATAGAATAATTTTTTATTGAGTTATTGCTATTCGAAAATATTAAAAATTTATGCTAAAATTTAATGGCTCGTTTTTAATTTATTTCAATTTATTGGTGGGATAAGCATACAAAGCACCTCACTCTCCAAAAATTGAAAGGTTATTTATATATATATATATATATATATATATATATATATA
>NW_017306059.1:1671706-1675897 GCF_001594115.1 Trachymyrmex septentrionalis | reverse complement strand
TATATATATATATATATATATATATATATATATACAATGTAGTAAAGTGTCGCATATAATTAATTTTTACAGTGTCATGCGAAATGCTGTGCGAAGTGCTATGTTTGAATGATTAATACGAATATTATTTAAACGATTAATACGAGTATAATTGTTCATATTTTATGAGTAAGTGTTATATTAGTTCTTTAAAAAAAAAGAACAAGATGAGAGGGGAAGAAGGCATTGAATGATGACGGAGCATCTATAATGAGTAGCTTATTTCTTTCTTGTTAGGCCCGATTGAAATTAAACTTGTATGCAAAATGTCGCATGTAAATATCACGCATGTAAAATGATTACCAGAATTTAATTCTCTAAGGTCTGATTGCACCAACGTTACTTTTTTATTTTAAGCGAAACTTAAAACTCTCTCCATCTTGTTTTAAAATCAAAAAGAGTCAGGGACAAAAAGAGTTTTAAGTCTCGCTTAAAATTAGAGTAACGTTGGTGCAATCAGACCTTAGAGAATTAAATTCTGGTAATCATTTTACATGCGTGATATTTACATGCGACATTTTGCATACAAGTTTAATTTTAATAACAGATTTTTGTTAATTTGAAATTAATGTACGAAGCATTCAATTATTTTTGGATTATGATCAATTGAAAATTGATTTTTTCTTTAGGTAATATTGGATTTTCTCTCTAACAGAATTTTTATTTTATTATTGAAATTTTTAGTCTGTTCAGTATTATGTGTCTTTTCTAAATTAAATTTTTTTAACATCCTACATTATCGTTATAAATGCACCACTGCACTAAAAAATAAATAATCATCTTATCGATTAAATTTCATATCTCACAATCAACGAGTATGCCGTCAAAGCGGGGCATAAATAAATTAACATGGCATGATGCAGTTCGTACAACGTTCCGTATTAAGCCTTTGAGTTATATCGAGTTAAGAGGAGTTAAGAAAAACATAAATGTTGCGATTGAACTGGTAACTCGTGAGAAAGCTATTTTCACGTTCCCAAGGAGAAGTGCGCATTAGTCCTAGAATGTACGTTAGTTCTTCATAGCGCAACGTGTAATTTCTTTTATAAAAATGTTTATACAGCTTTGTTTCGTGATACGGAGTTCTGGGAATCACGGTACTAAACGTTTTGTCACGTGTCGAGCCATTGTCGTGGGAAAATTAGGAGGATACATGAGAACAGAATTTTTATCTATAATTTACGTCTTGTGCTAACGATACCTATTTTTTCTTCTCTTTCTCGGGATTGCATCTACGAATATAGATTCGATGCTTGTTAAGATGAGGCAATTTCATGATTTCATGAGATAAATTTTTGGTATTTCTTTCAAGTTATGTCTGTATCGAAAATACGAATTTGATATTCTCAGAAAATTTTATTTAGTAGCAAAATATTCGATAAAAATCGACCGATTTAAAACTACTCTATCAATATATATATATATAAGATAAAATTAAATATTGTAACCATAACTAATATAACTAATATAATGCGATAAGAGAAAAAACACGACGCAGTAGCTATAATTTAATTGTAAATAAAAATGCAGAAAAGCTAGAAATCTAATTAAGATTCCTTGGCGCCACCCAGCGAATACGATTACATTATATAGTTAAAGACATACATATGTAATATTCTTCGACATTTATCTGACAATTATGTATTACGAACACCTCTTGTTTGTAACAAGATATGCATATATATGCATTGCAAATTACCTCGGCTATAGAAAAATTAAACGATTGTACGATAACATCGAGGACTCGTGAACAACAACGATCAATTGATGGATGTCAGCACAACTATCGCTCTGCTGGAAATAATTTATGAATAATAGAAACGTTTAGAATTGTCGCAATCGCTCTTGCTACGCGTCAAGTTGCACGACATGTAGCTGACTATTGACAAATAGAACACTTTGCATTGAGCATTAAATGTCATCGAGTGATTCTTTTATATAAAAATTCATTTCTTATACACGAAAATATATTACATTTATATAATAAACAAAAACTTATAACAATATTATAATATAATTATTCATGTATGGTTATTATCTATCTTAAAATTATTTTACTTGCATTTTTATAAGTTTATTTATTAATTAGACATTTCATAAAATTTATTTCCACAAATTTGTCACAAATGTTAATTCTGATTATAATGTTGATCGCTGTATTACGCAAACAAAATTTAAAATCAGACTGCTATGCATAGCACTGAATGAATATTTTAAGTAAAACTAGTATCATAAAACTTAATTACTCAACGGTAACCAAAAAATCTTATTTAAATGAAATAATTATTTCGTACTGCAACACGGTTACAAATTTTTAATACATACTATTATCATAATTCTATTTCATAATTATGGATTAAACGTAATCAATTTATTTCCAATTTTCGTGAATATTATACATAGTCTCTCATACTTCCATTTCATTAACCGCGATAAAAATTTAATTTTTCGTTTCAGATCAATTGAGAGGATATCCGCGCTTAAAGTATTTCCTCGCGTATGTCGGATGCGTTATATGATATAGAGAAATACTATAGAGAGGTACTATGCATGCTTGCTAAGTAGAAGTAATAGTGGTGCAAGGATCGAGGTAACGTTTCCGAGGGATCATGTATCCCCTCGGTTCGTTGCATCACGAACGTGCGTGTCCCGCGTCGAAATAAAAGATGCTCTAAGAAATGCACTCCCGTGGCATTAATTTACAACGATGCAATTGCAAATTGTGACCATAATCTCATGGATGGCCGCGCCGGTGGGGAAAGCAGACTCGTGCGAGCGGAAAAGTGACTTAAGCGGCTGGAAATTGCTTTAATTGCAGAGTTTTACCTGTCGGATGATGTACGGTAGTTCGCGATTATTACCGGGCGATTAACTGGCCGTGCCGCCTCGGGCTTCCCATTTTCCGAGATGTGTACATTCCGAACGAATGCACACTGTAATTCTGTAGACGAGATAATCGTCTGCAAGGAGGAAAGTTCCTCTAATCGCATGATAATCGTTGATTTTGGATGAAAGGTGGGGAAGATATTTGCTAGCACATTTTAATATATGTACAAGCAATATTTATCGTATCAGGAAATTGTGTAATTAATATTTTATATAATTTTTTATTACACGAAAGTATAAAACGTTGAACTGCTGGATCTTGCTCAGTCACTGTAATAATTACCATTTAAGTTATCATTTCTAATATGTTGATTAACGTTATATATTCTATAACACGAAAAACTTTAAAAAAAAACGCACGCGTTTAAAGAAAACATTTACGAGTTGTTTGATTATATCAATTTTTACACGTGGATTAATTCCGTGATATAAAATTAATAATTAATTCACTCTATAATTCAGAATGCAAATTAGCTCTTGACTTCATGTCGTACTGTACGCGATTATGATTATGAATTATTAACTTATAAAATCTGAAAATGGCATTTTGGACGAATATATTGTTTGATTGACCAAACTGTAACAAATAAGTATTACTAAATAACAAAACACATACCCGCATTTAAGTTAATAATAAAATTATTTAGGTTGAATAATTTTCCGTAAAAGAATATCAGATCTCAAGAAAAAATTATTCAACAATTCTATATTTAAAGATTACCACAATTAAAATGCATAAAGTTTCATTTTTTAGTAAATTTTAATCAAATTTTATTTTGATATAGAAATTACTATTTTATATAGAATTATATATGTAACTAATTGTAAAAGATATTTAAAAACAAAAAAATATATATATATTTATTAAATAAAATATATATTGATATAACAAATCAGATGTTTAATAGAAAAGGTTTCAATTTATCGACGAAAGAAAATACAGCGAGCTTTAAATATTCGGTACAAATATAAATTTTCATTTATGTTTAATTCAATTTATTAGTGAGCAAAGCATCGAGCTCGCTTCACTTTCAAAAATTAGTTCTAGAAATCCTTGAATCCTTCAATTCAATAACCCTTGAAATAATAAATACTTGTACCTATTTTTTTTGTGTATGAGAAATAATTTATGTCTGACTCCATCTACAATATATCTACAATATCTATTCTATTTTTCAAAGTATGTCTTCAACGTCCGCCAATTTTTGTAACTTATTTCGATTTTCTTACTTCTCAAGGGGAATGTTTAAACTTTAATTTAAGCTT
>NW_017306059.1:1670470-1671606 GCF_001594115.1 Trachymyrmex septentrionalis | reverse complement strand
TATATATATATATATATATATATGCAACTTTATAGTTTAATAGTGACTATCTTATAATTCAGTCAACTGAATTTCATATTCTTCTCTATGGTTTATTTGTAAAATTCTTATTATATTAACAACATTATATATATTTTATTTTGCTTATTGTTTTTCCATTAATTTAATTTTTGGGAAAATGTGAAGTAGTATACCTGTGCAAGTTTGTGATTAAAAAAATTAAATATTCTATATTGAATGTATAAAGAATTTCTTTCTCAAGATTGATATGAAAATGAATTTTCAATTATTCCTTTTTTTTTGTTGTGTGATGCAGGAGATACTCTAAGTGTATAAAACTGATGTTTTAAAAAATCGAAATCATATTGATTTAAAGATATTTTAAAGAGTTTTTGCCGTAAATCTCATCTGATATTTTTAATTTTATAAGTGAATGTGTACTTAGCCGCTTTTCTTCTGTTACAAAAAATTAAAATCTTAGTTACGATAATGTGAATACAATTTTTAATTTTTAGCATTTAAAAGTTTACAAGTAGCTTTAATAAATTCTGAGTCATTTTCTTTGTTCTTGCATCGTGATGAGGCTGATGGTCGATATTTTATTGCAAGCGAAGAAACTTAGCGAAGAACTTAAATGCTGTTTAATGTGTTTGGTATATTCACGTAGAAAAGTACTAACAAGTAATACCTACAAAACACTGCATCATTTTCAACATATAAATTAGTTTGCCTATTACAGCCAACTTTCAAGGCTCTAGTTAAATTTCTTAATTTATCAACTTTCTGAAATCCGCTTTGTTTTATCATTCTATTTATTATACAAAACTTTCCGGAGTAGGTTAAAGAGATAATTTAGAATTGATTGCATCAACTTGATAGAAGGATTGTATTTTTAGCCTTCTTAGCATAAAAAGCTACGAAAACTAAACAGAAAAAGCTTAAATGAACTAACGACTGCCATATCTAGTGATTTGTGTACGGTTAATTAAGGATAGGTTTGTTATAAAAATTGCACTACTTCTCGTAATCAAGAATGTACTCGACAAAACAAAACGTTTATTTGATCACAAATTTCATGGATAAAACAAAACACGAATAGTTTAAACATTGATGGTAAATTTAGTAAATTTGATAAG
>NW_017306059.1:1667549-1670370 GCF_001594115.1 Trachymyrmex septentrionalis | reverse complement strand
AGAGGTCCTCATGGTCCAAGTTAAGCATCTGTAATGTTTACACGTGTGTACATATACAAACATATATATATTTGTGTGTGTGTGTGCGCGCGCGTGTGTGTGTACATATGCATATACATATATGTATTCTGTGTTTTCTTGTATAATGTGACATTATTTATGTCCAACTCTATTTAAAATATAAAAATTGAAGTACAAATACTATATATATGTATATGTATATATACATATTTGTACTTAAATTTGTATGTTCTAAATAGAGTTGGACATAAATAATGTCTCATTATACAAAAAACACAGAATTGGTTATAACAGAATGTTAATATAACGGTTTAATATCTTTACTTTTTGAGAACTATACACATGTATGTATATATATAAAAAGAAGTGTTTTTTTTTTCATTTTAAGATATTAAAATGTTTTGTTCTTGCCTCCGTTTTTTAAATACTTAAAGATATTTTGTTTCTTGAAATAGTTTAAAACATCTTTAAGTGTTTAAAAAACGGAGACAAGAATAAAATTTTAATATGTTAAAATTTAGCGTTTCTTTTTACAGTGTGCTTATAATGTACAAATTAATTTTTGAAAAGCTTTGCATTTTTAACTTGCTCCATCTATGAATCAATAGATACATACATAAGTTATCATTAGACGAAGTGACTTGGTTAATTTCCAATTCTTTGGAATTCGGATTTTTCATTTTTTGGATTTTGCTTTCTTGATCACGCAGTTTTATTATGAATTTATTCGGCTGTACTTACATGCTTATAATTCTATCAGCCAGACAACATATTCGTCGCATATAACGGTTGTGCTATCCCTTATTAATTATTGGATCAATTTTAACATAAAATGAGACATAAATAATTTTTTGTATTTAAAAATACAAATTATTTTTTAGAATTGACGAAAAAAGAACATAAATATGCTTTATGTTGCCAGAGAAAAAGAGAGAGCTACGTGATAGATATATATACAAATATTTGTTGTACATATATGTACAAATCGACATAAACGGTTTGCTATACGGTAGTATACGTTTAACCGGTAATTTTACTGTAATTAGTCGGGATTCAGCAATTAGCTGAACGTGAACGAATGCATAAACTTGTATATTTTTTTCTTTTTTCATAATATTTCCTAGATAATTGTGACCGTTTGTGAAACATTCTTCACGCATCATTAAACTACATATATCAGATTATATATCTAATCGATTTATTTATATTATTATATATATTGCTCTATTACATAATTTATTAATTATTGTTATTACATTGGAAATATTTAAACATTTTAGATTTTTCAGTATTACGAAATTTTTCTCATACGATAATTTCTCATACGCCGTGTAAATTTTATCTTTTTCATTTTTGCTTTAAGGAATTTATTTATTTATTTTTTTATTAACGCAGATTGCCACGCATATTTCTCTGATTATTGAGACGTAAAATTTTTATTACACAGATGCTAAATCTCTTACGATAAGAGATAGTTGATAGTCACGGTTCTCACATCGTGCCTCTATACTTAAACTGCGAGAAGTTCTAACCGCGAACCTCTGCATTAACTAAAGTGCATAAGCCGTCGTCAATGCTGACATGACGTTAAAGTCTGCAGCGTGTTATTTCTCGTTCGAAACCTGTCGAGACTTGATCCTTTCTCGGATTCGCGATTTAATTTATATCGATCGTTTCTATGAACATTTTATCCAGGATTATTACGATAATTGGCATGGAAGATTCCTGGTATTTACGATACTGCTGGCAATCAGTGCCCGATATTTTTGCAGCTTAGCAACAAATTCAGAGAAATATTTTTGTCTTCTTATATCGTCTACCGCAACACACACGCAAATTATACGAGTATCAGTCAAGGCTATGCAATCATCTAATTATCTTAAGCGTTGCTGTCAGATTCCATAATTTAACAGAAAAAAAAGATTCTTATAATTACTACTTTATTTATAAAATGACGGACGAGCGTTTCAAAGGAAATTGAGAGACTTGATATCTGAGAATGCAATTTTGCAATAGTCAGTATGGCGTGTGTGTCTCGAAATTGTCTGCGTAATGAAAACATACGTATCATATTATATTCAATTATATTATACTTTATCATCTGTCTTATCATTATCATATAAGTATCTTATTAAAGGGGATCTACACGCCGAAACTGATTTCTCGTACGAACAATAAACAGAAAACAAGTATTTAGCAATTTTAAATCATTTAAAATTATATTTTAATTGTTCAGATCTCGTGTATAAATAAATTGCAACTTTGTTAAATGCTGAATGAAATTGATTGACGCTGTAAAAAAAAACACAGACGTAACGGACGGAGATAATACATAAATAACTAATGAATTTTTTTGAGCGGGCGAATAATCTTGTAAACTACACCTAGATTGTGGATATAACTCAGCATCAATATTTTATTGTTAGACGCACATTCATAAAACGCGTTTACAGCCGTACGAGAATACGAACGAGAATGTCTTTCTTAGCTTACATGGATTTTTAATAGAAATGGATTTATCTATCGTTTATATAAAATAGAATTTCAGAGCAGAATGAGTAGCAAAATAGACATAATAAATATAGCGATGTACGTGTATTTATAATTTCTAAAATTAGAGATAGGTGATATAAATATTTTAATAATCTTTGAAGTAAAAATATACTTCTAAGGCTAGATTGTTTCACTTCACCTTTCGGTAAATCTTAGCTTACTGTTGCTCTCTCTTTTATCTATTAGATAAATTATCATATAATTTATCCGAAGATGGAACAACCTGAGATTATATATATTGTATATA
>NW_017306059.1:1649582-1666950 GCF_001594115.1 Trachymyrmex septentrionalis | reverse complement strand
TATATATATATATATATATATATCTTATAGCTTTCTAAAATAATTTATATATTTAATACTATATATATTTTTAACGATACATTCGGAGATACATTAAACTGACTCTCGCAAGATGTATTTACGATTCGAACATTTTGGTTTTTAAATGATTGATGACCTGGATTTGTTTTGATTCCATTGTGAACATGTAATACCTTGATGTCAAAGAAGCAATGGTAATCAAATCACTTCAATTAAAAACAACATTTTGTTAAAAACACAATGTGTATCAAAATATAAGTCAATCCATCTCGTAGTTAGTTTTAAAATTCAAAGTAAACAACGTATAATGGACTTAATAAATAAAATAAATTATAAATATATAATAAATTATGACAAATAAAATAAATTTGAGTCATATTTAATACATTGTCTTAAGTTAAATTGTTTATCACTTTTTAAATTAAATTAATGACATATTGAGTAGGGCAGTAGCAACTTATGGAAATAATTAAAAATAATTCAAATTAAATATAATTTGACACGAATTTAACAGTGTATCAAACGCGCTGAGAAATGCGCGTTCTTACCAAAGGTGAAATCTCAGGTGAAATCGTTGCTATCTCCTCATGGTAAAGCCATTTCACCCATGCCATATTCATACGTTAATGTCGACACGAACGATGAGAAGGCAGAAGAGACCTTTTGCGGTGTATGCGTATACATAGGACACGACTTAAAGAGCGTCGCGTGGGCCGATAAAGTCGACGCCGCCAAGCTGTCTAGCATTCTCCACGATTCTTCGTTTCTCGTTTCATCATTTCTTGCGAGGAGCCTCTTCTTCCTCTCTACACGAACTTGTTTGACCTTATCCTTCGTTCTTTACCGTCATCCTTCACGCTTTATGTCATCTTCTCATATATGCGACGTATACGGACGCCATACTGCGCGATTTTCGCTAGATATCACCTTCTTCTCGTCATTAATTCCGCGTGATTATCCATTACGTTACCACGTCAAGATGGAATATTTGCCGACAATAAGCAGCCTACGGACTTTCCTCTGTAAATCTTTCAGTGTAAGATCCATTCGTGATTATGAGAACGTAAACCACTTGTCACTTTATTAAGGTTCGTTAGATACTTTTGATGAAAAATATTCCTCCTCTTAATTATTTAAGAAAACCTATTTAAAACAATTATTGCCGTCTTGGTAAAGTTTCACATGTAAGCGTTACAACCATATAAAATATAGTGTAAGATTTGATTTTCCAAAATTATGATACTATTTGTCTTCATGATTACAGACATATACGTGCATACGAGAGAAATGGCGCTTTAACATTTTCCGACGTTTTCTTAATTAAATCCACCGCGTGAAAGATGTATTATTATGAAGTGAAAATGATATATGAAGATGCATTCACATCTCTTTGCTTTTTCAAAAAAAAAAGAAAACAAAGAAAAAGTCCTACAGCTACGAATTCTGTGGAGTAATCTGTCATTCATAATGAAATATAAATTGAGGCGGCGATCTATTAATAATACCCATTTAAAACTGAATAAAAGATTTTCAAGTTTTAATAAACATCATGAATGGATCGTAAGAGAAATCATGAGTACATAATATTTTCATTTTCTATGCGAAAATTCAAAAAGCTTTCGAAATTATCGTTCACTTCACGGACAAACGCGCAGCGAATCATCGAGCTGTTAAATCTGCTGATAAAAACATTACGAGGAAGAGAGATATAGATACTTCCTCTTGTCCTTGCATTCTATAATTTCTGATTTATCTTCCCTACAACCTTTGATATCTGCTGTAAGAAGGAACTACCTCGTCTCTCCACTCCCTCTTTCTTTTATCTCGCGAACGGAGCACGTTCATTTAATCGGGGTCCTCGAGTTTCCGTTCTCGCGATACGATCTCGATCTCTCTCGTGGTTGTCGAGACGCGATATGCTCTCCTCGGAAGAACTCTCCCTCGAAATCTCCGGTCTCTCAACCGAACAATAACCGCCTACACGTTGCCGTGGTGTCATGCGTACGGTGCCCTCGTCGTTCCTCATTTTCACGCTTCGCGGACATTCATCGGGCTCGACTTCGACGCCCTTTTCATCCTTCGTCCGCATTCCGCCCTTCGTCACCTTCTCAACCTCGGTCTCTTATTGTATCGACGAAGAAAGCTGTCGTTAACAGCACCGGCTGCCATCGTCTCGACACTAATATCTTTAAGATTATTAGACGATAGTTGACATCTCTCTCTTTTCGTTTTATTAGCAAATATAATTGGTTGAGCATTTTTTGATAATAACACAAAGTGCGATTTCTATTTGTCATAGAAAATGAGTTACCTAATGAATTTTACGAAATTGCGTGCTTAAGAAAACAAAATGCGAAAAATGGAGAATCCAAATTCGCCAGTTAAATCATTTTTGTTTGACGATAACTTATGTTTGTTAATTTATTGATAGAGTTATTTATGCAAAACTTTGCCTTTCAAAAATTAATAAATATAAGTAGTGAGCCACAAACTCAGTATGATTATAAAGGGATATATTATTAAATCGTTAGAAATGATTCATATATCGCGTGTTGCGGTACATCAACATATTGGTCAGTATGTCGGTTATTTTATAAATGTAATGCTTTTTTTTTCAGTAGCAGGTATTGCAGTAATAAAATGTAACCTATCAATATCGATCAATTTTTAAATTATAAGTGTAATCAACTGATCAATTTTATAAATGTAATATCTATTACAAAAAGGCATCACTATATTTATAAAATAACCCAATATATTTTCAATATGTTGATGCAACAGGCGGTGCAACTCCATCTGAATTCTGTATAAAAATTGGGATATGAATTTATACACATATGTGTGTGTGTGTGTTCTGTTACTGTAATAAAGGATGTATACGAATTCTCTTTTCCTTCCCTTCTCCTCCTTTTTTCTCATTCGTACATTTTATTCTCTCATCAAATTCATTGAGTTTATCGTCAATGTTTGAATTCGTGTTTTATCCTTGAAATTTGAAATTGAATAAACGCTTGCTTTCTATCCAGTACGTTTTTGATTATGAGAAGTAGTGGACATAAATTTTTAAGAACGATTAAAATTTTATTTCTCGTTTCAAAATTAATTTTTATGAAAAGTAAATTTAAGTTTGTTTCCAGCTAATATAAAAGCCACAAGCATTACTTGAATAGAACGAATGAAAATTTTGGAAAATACTTTTATTGTACTTTATTATCGAAATTAATGTTAAATATAAAATATCATAATGTTTTTTTTTATTATCAAATTTATGTAGAATGAAAGATTTACGATTGGAAAATATTTCTTACATATGTATATTGTCCCAGAAAATTGTGTACAATAAATAGATGTGCGAAGCGGACGATACATAAATCATGTCCGGTGTATCGAGTAATTAGTCGACTAATATGTGTGGTATCAAAACAGATGCAGGAATAATGCCATCACATGATCTATGTCTATATACAGAAGTACATGGATAGACAATGTGAAACAGGAAATGTTTCTTGCGTTAAATTTGCTCAATCCGGTGTGCCCATTTCGAGTGTTGAATGCATCTTTCGTACTATTGTCATGTTTTTCAATTTGCATAGCATTAATTTGATGTTACATATATAAATGCATATATAAACATATAAATTATTAAGTTTCTATTGTCGCAATATATTATATAATTATATGGGACTATTTTGAAGCATATAGGAATGCTATTCTATGAAGGTATTAAATGAAAATTTACAAATATTAAATATTTAACGAGATATTTATAAAAAATTAATTTATTAGTTGAAATATAAACGCATTGCAATATAAATCGTATTTTAAATAAAATTGAGTAAGGCTAAATGAGCGAAATAATAAATAAAATTTTAGCAGACATTTATATATAATAAATATTAAATAAATTACAACTTTTCTTAATTTCTCAGTTATCTTATAAAATATTTTATATCTTGAAGATCTTACACATACTTTTTAGATATTAAAAATAAAACCAAAAAGAATCAAACTCATACCAAATATCAAATGAAATAATTATTATCAATAATGAATATAACAAGTGATTTTATATTTTTTGAACATTACAATTTTTACTTAGCAATAACTATTAGTGATTAATTAAATTCTTTCTTCTTTTTTTCTCATTTTCTATTTTGGCAAAAGTTTAAAAAAATTCTATAGATTGTGATAATATCTCTCTTCATATCTCATCTATTATTGATAGTGAAAGAGTTTTGGAATTTTTTATATTTATCTTTGTAGTGTTAGGAAACAGTAGCAACAGGATTAGATTTTCAAGTCTGCAAGGTGCAATTCAAGATTGACAAACGGATGCAACATGTGATATGGGCATACATGTACGTATACTCACACGTTGTGCAAAGTCAAAAGACCTATGCACGTGTGCACTCGTTATCTGATTGTGCTAAATTCAGCGCTTGTTCCTGCTATTCTATCCAGGAAGTGACGTCAGACATTGCATAGTATATGCATAGCAAATGCATGATCAGGATTTACGTATTGGCGTAAGGACCGTCAATAATGTGTATTCATGTAACTATTTCTTAATATTCTTTAGAGTTAATAACACAATTCAAAAAGCATCAAAACGAAACTTTATTATAGTTCTTTCCTATAATTTTTTGGACGTTGAATACGAATCTAATTTCTAAATTGCTCCATCACAATAAATTGCTCCGTTACAATTTTGAGAAATTTGTACTTATTGTTGTAAAAAAAGAACTATTTTTACGTACTTTGTCATTTTATAATTATGTGTAACATGCTAAAGAAAATTTATTGCAATCAAAATTAAATATACTTCAGGACTTTCAGCCTTTATAAGGATTTTTTATGCTGGCTGTAGTGAATAAGATTTATAATTAAATATAGGCTCTATTATATAAAAGTTGTGAATTAGATTTGACAATTTACCAAATAACAATTCAATTATTATATTCAATAATTATATAAACTTTAAAGTTTTTTAAATCGCTGAATACACATCCAATAAAATTGACAAATTTAATACGATGGATTCGATATCGCGAATTCAAAATCTAAAAAATATTCGAATTGTTGTAGGAAAATGTGAGCACGTGATTGAAATTGAGATGAATGCAATTTGGAAAAGCGCGTACTTGCACGCGACAATCAAAACTTGAATACGTTTTTGTAAATAAAAAAAAAATATTTTTTTATTAAAATTTCGAATCTCTTGGAAGTATCCTACTTTTTGTTCTTTTCGCTCGCGTTCTCAGTGCCGTTCGACTAGAAACAAGGTGGCTATCAATTAGCAGTAATTAATGCGGGATCAGAGGCTTGCGATCGAGTGGTCTGGGCCGAACATGACATCGCTTCCTGACATCTTTCCAGCCGCCTCTCAACTTATCGCGCGCGCCTATACTTGATGCTAATTAGCATAATAACTTACGTCACGGCGATAGTGATGCGGACACAATGTGACGATTGGTGCGACTAAATAAATAACATCATTTCACAACTATAAAATTATTTGAGTACTGGTAATCATAAAATTCTGTTTTATTTTCTTAGTATTTTTTATTTTATTTTATTTTTTGGTGCTCTCTTAAGTTACGACCACTATATATTAAAAATATTACATACATTAAATCGTAAAAAAAAGTAATACCATTTATACATGTGCAGCATTGACGATATTTTTATAGACATATATACTACTCCCACGAAAGATATAAAAAATGAGTTCAAGGATTACGAGCTTATGAAACGTGGGTATTTCTTACGAAATATGTTATAAATATTCGAAAAAATATATTATAGTCATTAAATAATCGTCTGTATAGAATTATATTTATTTCTACTTTCATTATTAAGTGATATTAGATTTGAATTTAATTGTAGATTAAAAGATTAACATCTCACAACGATTCATGTTTTTAATTATGTTTAGTTTAACATATTTTTTTATATTTTGTAAAAGATATATAACAGAAGCATGTATATTCTTAAATTTAAATATTTTTAAAGATAGAAACTTTAATGCACACGTTTTTAATGCAAACAACATTTTTTGCCGTTTTGCGAATATTATATATTTTAAATTCATATATTCAAAAATGATACTCACGTTTTAAGACACATCCTGTATAAGTAGAGAAGCAACTTATCTCGCGACTGGATGGATAACTCGTGTTATCTGGATTATCATTATCCTTACGCCTCCCTGTGCAATCGACGTGAAATACAACGTGCGAGGTGGATATGTACAAGATGAAATCTTACGAGCATGATCATGCCGATCGAGGAGGAAGAATCCACCATGTCGTATCCACACAAGTACTGTGTACCTTGCTTGGATACGTCACTGTGTGTACTTTACGAATGCCGGATCTGCGTGTATTAAAGGTGTTCTCCGTTCTGCTTGTATTTATTTGCAGACTTGATCGTATTTCAAGTACGGGCAGAATTGAGGTTCTTGCCAAGTGAGCACTAAGGATACGTGTTAACGAATACATAATATATAGCAGTAGCATATAATAAATAATTTTCTAGAAGAGTATATATAAAAAACAAAATGAATTCTACAATACCTAATTTACTTGTTTTAATTTAATAGATGAAACAATCGATACAATTTAATAACAAAAATTAAAGGATATTTTTTTAGTCTGATAAAATTATTTATTAATTTAATTATAGTATCAAAATGCTCTTGTTGTAAAAATGTTTTTGTATAAATGTAAATCGTGATTTTAGAAGCGATATAAGAGAGAAAACAAGTTCAATTTTTTAGATATTATAAATTCTATTAAGTTATTGATGGGAAGACTGTGTGTTATCGACTAATATAATTATAAACATTGTGTGTACACAAATTGTAGTACGTTCATTTCTTAGCGAAATTTTAAGAATTGTATTTAGAATAAACGATTGCATTATTTTAAAGCGTTGTTATCAGATTTATCCAGAAATTTGCAAAATTTTACTGCAGTTATTATTTATATGTTATTCTTATTAATGCAATTTTAGTAACACCTTTAGCATTTGAGCGGAAATGGTGAGCGCGAAGGCGTTTTGAATATTTATCAATATACACAACATCAATTACGATCCACCTACATTTACTATTCGTTCGAGCATAAGTTAAGAATCTTATCGTTCTTCCTGGTGAAATAACGCAGGAAACCATTTTGAGAGATCGTATCGCAAATATGAGAGCCGAATTAATTACAAATGTTAGGATTATCACGTGGGTATGTAACTATTAGGGTGTTGAAACTGGATTCTGCTGTAGGTTAAAAGAGCGATGCATTAATCTGCACACGTGATATATGCGCGTACAAGTTTATACGGAGTAGATATACAATATAATATCTTCTGACGCAATATGAATACGATCATTTTGATCGTTCGTTCGAAGAACTCCCTCGCACCTGGATGCAGCCATTAATCGGTAACATTATTTTGATACAGGATATTTTAAAAACTCTGACACAAATTTCATTGGATGGTAAATTTCAGAAAAAAAACTTTTGTTAAGTAAATTTTGTTATAGTAAATTTCATAAGCTTTTGTTATGTTAAATTTCACAAAAGAATAAACTTTTGTTAAGGAACCTGTATCCTCGAACGCATTTTTAAGAAGCTACCAGTCGCACGTGACATTTGACAATAGGTACAAGTTCACGTCCTTTGACTTTGTTTCGTGAAAAGATAAGAAAAAAAAACAAAAACGGACTAGTATTGTTAGACGTCACGTGCAATGCTGCCACGCGATCGATTACGTACCTCACAGTTGCTCTAAAGATGAGTAACTCTTTAAAAATGTATTCGAGAGGATGCAGGTTTCTTTACAATAGTTGATTCTTTTGAGATTTATTATCCTCTGAAGTTTGTCCCAGATTTTAAAATATTAAATTTCCCATATTAAACATCGAGAATACGCTATAATTTATTAATAGAAAAAACATAATAAAAAAGCTTAATATGTTAGAAATTTGGAAAAAATATGATATCAAAAATATTTAAAGAAAAATTGGTTTAAGCCATATACATATAAAAAAATAAATACATATACTTTGAAAGTAACATTCGATTTTTAAAAATTCATTGATTTAGGTGTAAAAGGATATACGTTATGAGAAATAAATTTTATTGCATTAAAGGTGCGTACGGAAGGATGTACAATAAGGACGACGCCGAAGGCGCTGCGATTTCCGCAAGTAATATTCTTCCTTAGTATATCTTCTCGAATCGTGGGAACTCTGTCCAGCTTCGTGCGTTCATTCGCTGTGCAACCATCCGCATCCATATTTGACTGTCTGCGAAAACACACTCTAGCATTCTTTCATCCAATCGACCCAATCGGACTCACATTCGATTTTCTTCTAGATGTCTTAAAATACCACCTATGGTGTTGTTCAAAGCGCTAATTTTTTTTATTCGTCTCACGTGCATTCGATAAACGAGATTAGAGGGGATAATAGAAGATAATGAAAAAAATTATAAGCTTCATTGCAGTACCGTTTATGAAATCTTTTCTCATTGATATTCTAGTCGCGAAAAACCATCGGAAAATTTCATTAGAAAAAAATTACTTTTCTGATTATGATAAAGATGACTATAAGAGCATATAGATATAATATGAATATAATAGATAATGAATATATAATATGAATATAATAAATAAGATTGTTAAGTAATTTTAAGATATTAAATTTATGGAAATTTATTGAATAAAACGATAATTATTGCCAACGTAATTTGCAAATATTAGACGTATCATTAATTTTTATTTATAAAAAATAAACAAAATTTAATTGTAAAAATTATAAAAGCATATTTTTTAAAGTGAGATACTTAAATGGTTGTATAATTAACAATTCTATATTAATACATAAAATTGTTAAATATCTAAAAAATTTTAGGACAAGACTTTTGGGCTTTTCGGACCTTAGATAAGAAATTTACGACGTGTTTTACGATTCATTTTAATAATGGAAGTTAATTCAGGTTTGCGCAATTTATTGTTCTTCTAGTTCTTCATAAGATCTTTGCAACATACATCACGATGAAGTCTGCCATAAAACACGAACCATGCGATTATGATCTTATTCCTCGCTTCTACGGTCCGGCAAGGTCACATAATTTCTTTTTTTTTTGCACTTTTCATCTTTCATCTTTCATTCCTGAATAACAAGACGTGTTTAGTAGTTACTTCGGATGATCACGTTCGCTCTCAATAAAACCTGATGGGCATAACGTACGCGGCATCTGCGGTAATCGTATCGAATCGTTACTAATGCGACTCGTTAATTGTTCCGCACGATTCGTACAATGATCGCGATGTTGAATACGTTTGCCGTGTTTATTGGAGATAATTATCATACTGCGCACCTAAACTGCTCGTGGATATTAACGTATTACGTAATGCGTTTTGGTCGTGCAAGAATTTCATTCGTGGCCATATCGCGTCGCACCTCGTGCACAAACACAATCGAATGATTGGAATGCCTGATTCGATGAATATTTATCGCATGGTATATGCACATACTGCGCCGTATATTTCGCTGTAAATGCCTAATTAAAAGTTGAAACACAGAAATACTTTTATCGTTAGAAGGATGCTGGGGATTTGATTATTATTGAAACAATTTCGAGTTAAGTGCAATTTTATAATTATAATTTGATATAAATTTGCATTTGATTTGTGGATGTATATAAAAATTATCATTGATCCGTAGGTCTTATTCGATAATCGAAAATTTAAATATTTATCTGTATTATATTAGTATATATTGATCACTAATTATTCATTAAAATTATATATATAGTTATAAATGTTAAACAATTAAATAAAATAATGATAATATATTGCGTAATTATAGTTACAAAGGTACACATCTATAAATATAAATCTTTACTTATGAAATATAGTTTTTTTGTTATTTATCTACAAACTTATCTACAGACATTTAGGAAATAATATTTTAAGTCATCATCAACAAATATCACAAATATCAAAGTTATCGCGTAAACTTGTCTTATATATACAATTAACATGTTATTTTTATTTTAGATAATATCAGTTGTTTCTTTAATATTGCAGTGATAAAAATGTTTCGACTTGGCTTTGGTGAACCATATTTCACGTTCAAACATTCTTATGAATTAGTTCCGTCAATCAATACAATATATGAAGTAATAGAAATTGCGATTAAAACGATTTCCTATGACAGTCGATTTCGTTCTTTCATGCAATTATCTCGTCATCTTTTTCAATTTCTTTCTTTTTTTCTCAAACGGAGATGTACATTCTAGATACATGAGGCAGAAAAGATTCTGTAAGACTTTCTTTTTCTACCGCGCCGCGATCCAATTACCGTCGAGCTCACGCGCCCATTAACGTGATGCGTGCTCCGTTTTCCTGTTCCAGTCACAACCATGGTATGACACTTGATTGAGGTAGCCAGTCCATAAACGACCACCAACCGCTGCCGCCGCCATGAGCAAGCTATTTCAATTTCTGGCCCTCCTCCTGTTGAGTGTCAATGCCAGACGGACCGACGGAGACAGACCTGCGGATGACGCGTATGCCGGCCAGCAGCGTCGCGGCTCCCTTCACAAGTCGAATTACAACAGCAATAATAATTACAATCATCAGTCGAACTCGCCCTATCTTCCGCATCAGCAGTCTAGAGAGCGGAAGCCCAACATCGTGCTGATTCTGACGGATGATCAAGACGTTGAACTAGGTTTGTAATCCGAGAGACAGAAGTCTCTCGGAGAAACCAATCTAATCAATCCCGCCTACTTTAAATTTCTTAATTTTAGTAGCAGAGCACATGATTAGTTTGTTACCTCATCAACTCTCTCTCTCTCTACCTTTTTATTTCGTAGAATCGATCAATTTGGCTTCTGAGAGGCTCATTTATCGCTACGTATAAATGCCTACGTACAACACAGAGTTCACTTTGTTTATTGCGTGCAGCAGCCTGCTGGCGCCTTATCTCGTCATCGCGATATTAGTCTCAGTCCTTACGAAGGCCCGCTCCAAGATATCGCGACACATACTCGGAGAGAAACGCGTGCAATATGCAATCTTATCTGTAACGTAGAACCTTACGTGTATTTATTTCACTAATTCATCTGTGTTAATATCAAACTACACTGCAGGTACTTTCAAGCATCACTCGAAATCTTCATTTATAGATATTTTGAATCAATTTCTTTTTATAGCAAACACGAAATTTTAATTAGAGTTTGTTTTAATTGTTTGTCACTGTTTCTTTTTTTAATTTTCAACGTGTTACATTAAAAGACTAAATAGTATTAGTATTATTATAAGCAGAGAAAAATTGGTAGTGCAACTTAAAACGTAAATCCATTGTGCAATTGACATTTTTATTTAGACTTATAACATTTTGAGACTTGCATTTTTACTTGGGTACCTATTTGCAACGTTTTAAAATTTTAACAGCTTCAGCGCGATTTTTTAAAAATTAGAATTGTTTAATTAAAAATTTTTACAGAGCCTGATTATTCATATTTTTAGTTATTATGGTAATAATATCTTTAGATATTATGGTTTTTATAGAACTCTTAAAGTGATAGGTTTCAAAAAAATAAGTTTTTTCTCTCCTTAACAAATTAAAAAAAATAGTACTTATTCTTGTGCTGTGGCACGTCTTATATTTGGTATTTTTGTTATGAAAAGCTAGTCACTTCAAATATGAATTATAGAATGTACAAGTGAAGACCGTATACTTATTCTGTGATATAAGCATCAATAGTACATTCGTATTCAACACAATAAACAGCATACTGAAATCGACACGATTAAATGATTGCGGAACAGTGAACGTGTTTTGGCATACACATGAGATGAATCTCATCGATATGTTTGATTGTATCCAAAAATGGTTGCCTTGTATCTATTGCAGGTTCGCTGAACTTTATGCCACGGACTTTGAAACGAATAAGGAACGAGGGCGCCGAGCTGAGACATGCTTACGTGACCACTCCCATGTGCTGCCCAAGCAGGAGCTCTTTGCTCACCGGTCGTTACGTTCACAATCATGAGGTCTTCACGAACAACGACAACTGCAGCAGTCCCCAGTGGCAACGAGATCACGAACCACACTCCTTCGCCGCTTACTTGAGCAACGCGGGATATCGGACAGGTAAGAGGGTCCCCGTCGTCCATCCTGTAAGTCTGGTGGATGATTATAGTCTCCGCTTCGTGATTTCGCACTTTGCGAAGAATACGTACGCACGCAAAGCGTTTAACGATATTATTGGAGTATTAAAAACAGGAAACGTCTTACTTCTGTTACGTGAAACTTTTTTTACATGTTTTTCGAATTTTTTCAAAATGTTAGATAAAATTACCTAATTTTTCCGGCAATTAAATTTCCGTTTAATTCAGACTACTTTAACACAATAAAATGGAAACGGAAATATTAAAAAATTTAATTAGCGCCCTGTATTCATCAAATTCTAAATTATTCGAAAAATCCTACGAGAGAAGAGAAAATTAAAAATAGTTTCTAGAGCTATTTATCGTTTAATGTGTTTATTACTAGTGCGACACGAAGAGAATAGGCGCGTTATTGTTCGTTGCATTGTAATGCACATAACTCGACCTTTGGCCGTACAAACGCAATCAGGATAATTGAGGCACGTTCAATTGAGAAGTGAGATTTCTATTTACCTCCCTATGCCAGCACAATGCGCTCTGTGCATAACTGGAGTCAAATACGGTCAACGATAAATCCTCGTTACGTAGGTCAGCGTGAGCCATTTAGGCTGGGATTTTCAATTAGAGTGGGTCGGAACCTTGCTTTCCTTTTTTCTTCTTTTTCTTCATCTATCCTCACGTCACGTATAAATTAATATCGTCGCAGCAACAATTTCCATGATATTTATTCGCACGTCATTAAATGAAAAGACAAACCGACGTTTCCTATTTACATACGGCTGCTGCGCCCGCGGGCGACATATTCCTGCAATTAAAATCTCGATTAATTCGCCCTTCCCCCATTCTGCCTCCTTCCGACGTTTCCATGCTCGACATGCCGGCGATTTTCATTCCGCGCAATAGATCGTGCCGAATAGAACGAACACGGCAATGCATTCCTGCGAAATTCCCGAGGCACGATCCTACCAAGCCGGGTTTCGTCCCGCGCGATTATTCGGCAAGTGTTGCAGACTCCCTTTCTCCCGCAGCCTCCTATCCCACGGTCTGATGAATCTTGCTTCTCTCGAGGGCCAAAAATGGTCGTAAGACTCACAGAAAATAAATTTTACTGAAGTATTAAAAAATTTAATTTAATTAAATAAATAATGTTGATGGGCTATTAAAATGATTATGTATAATATATGTTGCTCAGGTTAATTGCTTGAGAGTCAAAACTTTTCTGTAGCACTACTTATCATGCTTGAGTTTTCTACTCTCTATACTCTTTAGAGTGGAATCTCACTCTAAAGAATGAAACTTGAGTCACTTTAGAAAAAGAATAGCTCAATTTTCAAGAGTGAGATTCGATTCTTCAGAGTAACAATAATTCACTCTAACAGTTTTAAAGACACACACACACATAATTATTTTGATCTAATGAAGTCATTTGCAAATCTGTATCCAGCTAAATTTTTAGATAGTTCAGCAAAATTATTTCTTTTGTGCATATAACATCTGCGTCGCGACGCAATCGATCGATTGACTCAAAGTCCGAATATTCGATCACGTTGATTGAGACTCGGACTTTTATCAACCGCTCGCGATTTCGCGTATATCCATTCAGCATCAATTGAATTAGTCAGCATCAATCGAACTGAAAATTTGCGATTACTTTGACGTATAGTACGAAATTAATCAATTACGAATGATTAATATTATTACATTTTCTTAGTTTATTTAATTTATTTATTGTTCTTATTAAATACATAATTACTTTATAATACATAATTACGAACTTTTATATGTACCTATAGTATAGATAACCAGGTATTTATAAGATTACTGAATTTTTGTACAGAACTGAAAATTGTCGTGATTCATCTCTCATTTACTTTTTGTCATTGAAGTTGAAAGTCAAATCCAATGTTGCGCATTGTTTTATTATATGCTGAATGGTTTTTCTCTTAGAAGAAATTGCGCAACTCCGTTGCGTCCCTCGTGACAATGCTACATACTGCTCGTGAGTGAGCGACTTGATTGAAAAAATTTATAATGTATTTTTTAAAGTTACCTCAACAATGATTAATTAGTTACTATGATATAGTGTGCTTTATTTGAAAAACATGTTTGTCTAAACTAGAAAAATATAATTGTCGATATTTGTGTGAGGTCTAAATAACTAATGTAGTTGCATTGCTATTTCACTATTAATTAATAGTATACAAATATTATTACCGCAACTTATATTTTTACAGAGTATTAGATTAGTAATTATTACTCTGTAAAATTAGTTACAAATATTATAATTTGTCAATGTTGTCAAATTCATAGTTGCCACAAGTATTTTGTTTTCTTTCGATATGCGATCGCTCATATTCATAGCGATAAGGAATTATGGCAGCGTTACAGATTGCAGATAAAATTTGCTATGTTCGTGGTCGCAACTTAGTTCAAGATGATACGCAGTGACATTAATGTACTGTAATATAACGGATAGATGCATCAGTTGCTACATACCTCGTCGCGTTTATCGAGAGACGCATGAACGTAATAGAATATGTCCTCCACGGTGGATGTCGCGGGCTTTATCACATCATATTGCATCGACGATTTCTCTTATCACTGAAAGGCATCATAATTTGCGTTAACGTAACATCCACGCAACATCGAGAATTTTTGATGGACCGTGAAACATTGCAGCCGTCTGTCACACGCTTGTATGAGATAAATACTGCATTTTTTTAATGGAAAACCTGGATGCATCAGAATTTTATTGCACGTATAGGTGCATGGCAATTTGTACCTCCAGAGATCCAATACCTATCTCTAAAGTCCGATTTTTTAAACGTTGGTTAATTTTAATTGCGATTTAACTGGTTTTCAATTTGTTTTTAGATTCTATCTAGAAAGAGCGTCAGAAAATCAGATAAGTTTCAGTTAAAAATAATTAACATTGCTAGAACTGAGCTGGGTGAAAGGAATGCAAGGCGACGGTGTATATTCTGGGGTGCAAAGGGAGGCAAAAATCTTGCGATCGCTGGAACCAATCGGTGCGCTCGCTCGGGACCTTGCACGTTCGGGCAAGAGAACGGATCTCCTCTGCTTCTTCTTGTTCGTCCGTATCTTCCTTTCCGTCGCGTTCGTTTGCGACCATATTCGCGTAGGCAGGACGTTGCTCCCTGAAAGTGCAGCCAGCCAGCCGACCAGCCAGCCAGGCTCCTGTCTCGTCGATCGAACCACTCGCCTACATCCGGCACGATTGCTACGATTGGCGATCTTCCAAAATTCGTGTATACATCGTATTTCTCTACTTCCGGCGCAATGTCTGTGTCGTCGAAATAAAGCTCGGATTTGTTAAGATAAATTCGTTTAGAATCGCGGCCAAAGGTGAAAGTGTAATTAAGTGTTGCCATGATATGTTATTTCGCTTTATGATTTTCTCAAGAATGACCGTTGATGATATAAGTTTCTCGCTTGACAAACTCATACCTTGCCCCTAGCATACATTTACATTTCGATTCGATGGCCCATACTCGTATGAAACTCGTCTCGACTATACTACAATCTTGCACAACCTGATTGAATCAGACCCCTTTCAGTTCAATCTCGCACTTTCGCTTATAGATATTTGCATAATAATATCACGCAGAATATAAAATATTATTGATTTTGTCGAAGGTGTGTATAATGTACAAAAATTTAAAAAATAATATATTTTTAAATTAGATTCCACTCCAGATAGAAAATGATAAATTTTTCTAATATATAAACACAGAAAGTTGAATTAGAAATTAATAATTCTGTAGCAACATATTACGCGTGTTACATGTACTTAATTTTATTTAAGGATTCAATCACATTTGTAAAGAATGACACAAAAGTAGAAATTGTAGTCTAGAATCATATTATGATTATAAATAAAAAGTGGAGATAATAAAATTGCTCATTTATTTCGTCCGAGAGCTTAGAATCTCACTGTATAGATGTGGCATTTAAGGAATGTTCAACAAAGTTTTTCGATCGTCGAATTATCAGGAGAAATGATCATTTCTTTTCAAATTCACAATAAAGGAACGTATTTCGCAAAGTACTGATTGGTGTTTTAGAGAAAGGAAGAAACTTGTTTTTTGTTATCGTCCCAGGGTGTCTGACCAGAATACTGGGACTGACCAAATGATAAATTTTCTTTGTCATTTTCGCGAAAGAATTTCATCGGTAGTGGATACATTATTCTCACCATTAAGATGCGTTCATAATTTTGGAATCTGACGAGTAAAAAAATTTTACGAATAAAAGAAATACAAGTACTTATTTGATATTTCAGGGATTTGTTTTATCCGTAGAACGTTTTCTTTATTTTTAAAATTATAATTTTTAGAAAGTAAGGCATGCAGACATTTTCTAGAAAAGCATTATTTTCGTGATTTTACGTGATTTATTATTATTAAGTCAGTTTTAATAAAATTGTTAAGGAATATTTTATATATATATATTGAGAAATTAATGATAAATAATATGATTTTTCGTTATTTCACATATTAAAGTTATCTAAATATGTATTAGAAATTATTTTATATTTTATTCTTTATATTGTAATATGAATATTATTGTATTGGGCAATGGTAAAAGATGTTAATTTTTTTAAATAGATTATCATTTTTATTCTTATAATTATATTTAAATATATATTTAAGTATATAATCAAATATATATTCAGATTTATCAGAAATTTACATAATAGTTTTTAACATATTTTATTTTAATATTTTAATACATCAAATGTTTTTTAATAGAAAAATAGTTTAGTAGTGATGTATGTATGTAAATGTATGTTATGTTTAGTCTCTAGGAGCTAAATGTAAATAATTTCTCGCATTTTAAAACATGAACAATTACTTGTAATTAGAAACAATAATTCTTAATTTAAATTCTCTCAAACTGATTAACTAATTCTTATAAATTTTATGATTTTAATATCATTACCTCGATCAGAACATATGATTAGTTTACGTTAATTTATTTTTTCTCATTGTGTACTTGATAAGAAGTATACAATAGATCTCATTTTGAGAGAGGATCGTATAAGAGTTTCCATTTTTGTCTAAAAAGTAATGACGTATCGCATATTCAATTCTATCGTAAACGACTTGTGTTTCGCAACGTCAGTTACAATCGCGAGCATTTT
>NW_017306059.1:1617813-1649537 GCF_001594115.1 Trachymyrmex septentrionalis | reverse complement strand
CATCAGAATTTTATTGCACGTATAGGTGCATGGCAATTTGTACCTCCAGAGATCCAATACCTATCTCTAAAGTCCGATTTTTTAAACGTTGGTTAATTTTAATTGCGATTTAACTGGTTTTCAATTTGTTTTTAGATTCTATCTAGAAAGAGCGTCAGAAAATCAGATAAGTTTCAGTTAAAAATAATTAACATTGCTAGAACTGAGCTGGGTGAAAGGAATGCAAGGCGACGGTGTATATTCTGGGGTGCAAAGGGAGGCAAAAATCTTGCGATCGCTGGAACCAATCGGTGCGCTCGCTCGGGACCTTGCACGTTCGGGCAAGAGAACGGATCTCCTCTGCTTCTTCTTGTTCGTCCGTATCTTCCTTTCCGTCGCGTTCGTTTGCGACCATATTCGCGTAGGCAGGACGTTGCTCCCTGAAAGTGCAGCCAGCCAGCCGACCAGCCAGCCAGGCTCCTGTCTCGTCGATCGAACCACTCGCCTACATCCGGCACGATTGCTACGATTGGCGATCTTCCAAAATTCGTGTATACATCGTATTTCTCTACTTCCGGCGCAATGTCTGTGTCGTCGAAATAAAGCTCGGATTTGTTAAGATAAATTCGTTTAGAATCGCGGCCAAAGGTGAAAGTGTAATTAATTGCCATGATATGTTATTTCGCTTTACGATTTTCTCAAGAATGACCGTTGATGATATAAGTTTCTCGCTTGACAAACTCATACCTTGCCCCTAGCATACATTTACATTTCGATTCGATGGCCCATACTCGTATGAAACTCGTCTCGACTATACTACAATCTTGCACAACCTGATTGAATCAGACCCCTTTCAGTTCAATCTCGCACTTTCGCTTATAGATATTTGCATAATAATATCACGCAGAATATAAAATATTATTGATTTTGTCGAAGGTGTGTATAATGTACAAAAATTTAAAAAATAATATATTTTTAAATTAGATTCCACTCCAGATAGAAAATGATAAATTTTTCTAATATATAAACACAGAAAGTTGAATTAGAAATTAATAATTCTGTAGCAACATATTACGCGTGTTACATGTACTTAATTTTATTTAAGGATTCAATCACATTTGTAAAGAATGACACAAAAGTAGAAATTGTAGTCTAGAATCATATTATGATTATAAATAAAAAGTGGAGATAATAAAATTGCTCATTTATTTCGTCCGAGAGCTTAGAATCTCACTGTATAGATGTGGCATTTAAGGAATGTTCAACAAAGTTTTTCGATCGTCGAATTATCAGGAGAAATGATCATTTCTTTTCAAATTCACAATAAAGGAACGTATTTCGCAAAGTACTGATTGGTGTTTTAGAGAAAGGAAGAAACTTGTTTTTTGTTATCGTCCCAGGGTGTCTGACCAGAATACTGGGACTGACCAAATGATAAATTTTCTTTGTCATTTTCGCGAAAGAATTTCATCGGTAGTGGATACATTATTCTCACCATTAAGATGCATTCATAATTTTGGAATCTGACGAGTAAAAAAATTTTACGAATAAAAGAAATACAAGTACTTATTTGATATTTCAGGGATTTGTTTTATCCGTAGAACGTTTTCTTTATTTTTAAAATTATAATTTTTAGAAAGTAAGGCATGCAGACATTTTCTAGAAAAGCATTATTTTCGTGATTTTACGTGATTTATTATTATTAAGTCAGTTTTAATAAAATTATTAAGGAATATTTTATATATATATATTGAGGAATTAATGATAAATAATATGATTTTTCGTTATTTCACATATTAAAGTTATCTAAATATGTATTAGAAATTATTTTATATTTTATTCTTTATATTGTAATATGAATATTATTGTATTGGGCAATGGTAAAAGATGTTAATTTTTTTAAATAGATTATCATTTTTATTCTTATAATTATATTTAAATATATATTTAAGTATATAATCAAATATATATTCAGATTTATCAGAAATTTACATAATAGTTTTTAACATATTTTATTTTAATATTTTAATACATCAAATGTTTTTTAATAGAAAAATAGTTTAGTAGTGATGTATGTATGTAAATGTATGTTATGTTTAGTCTCTAGGAGCTAAATGTAAATAATTTCTCGCATTTTAAAACATGAACAATTACTTGTAATTAGAAACAATAATTCTTAATTTAAATTCTCTCAAACTGATTAACTAATTCTTATAAATTTTATGATTTTAATATCATTACCTCGATCAGAACATATGATTAGTTTACGTTAATTTATTTTTTCTCATTGTGTACTTGATAAGAAGTATACAATAGATCTCATTTTGAGAGAGGATCGTATAAGAGTTTCCATTTTTGTCTAAAAAGTAATGACGTATCGCATATTCAATTCTATCGTAAACGACTTGTGTTTCGCAACGTCAGTTACAATCGCGAGCATTTTAACGTGAGATATCGACTGAAAACAGAGATAAGATGTGAACTGAAAAGAGAGGAGATAAAGAGAAAAGTCTTTAGGATGCAAGCGGGGTTTGCATGAATAATGAAGGAAATTAGGATCCATTATCTGACCTATCGTAATAAATGCATAATGACAGCGGCGGAGATGACGTCGATGGTATGACGTACGACGATCGTAAGGAGAACGTTTCTGTATCCGTTAGCGTTGAAGAAAGCCCCGCCGACACGTGACGCGGTATTGTTTCAAGTGGCTGTAGGAAGTTTGATTACCATAATACGTACTTGTACTTGTTAGTACGTGCGGCAAATATCTCTGCTATTTCACAACTGATAGATGAACGTCTTGATTTCCGGTGTGTGCCTGTACGTCAAATGAAAGCATATAATGATAATAATGTGAAACGCAATATTTTGACGAATGAAAAAGAAATATATTAAATAAAATATGATAGCGAAATCACGAGTCTATGTGAAAGCTGGAGAAATCTTCATAATTCATTATTTATGTTTACTGAGTAGTACACATAATTTTCTTTTTGTAAATTGGCTCTATAGAAGCTAAAAGATGATCGAGTTTTCTATCAACTTTTATTACTATTTTAATAATCTATAGAACTAAAAATTCTTATATATATATACCTTTTAATGAAAGAACAAATTAATGTCCAACATCTTGATTCCTGCTCTTCAGAGATGTCGGTAAAATTTCGGTAAAACATAAGACATTTGAAGTAATTTGTGAGGCATTACTTTATGATTTAAATTCCACATGAATCTCATCTCAACTGTAATTAAAATTTCCGATCTGCTTGCCACAACCCTTCTTGCTTCCCCTTTTCATCGATTTCTTTTACTATTCTATGTAGGTTGGATTTATGATATTTTCTTAAGTATACAAAGCAAGTGTATGAAAGTATACAAAGCTACGAATAACGATCCGCGCGATTCGCGCACGAAGTGAAATCCCGATTCATCATGCGAGTTTTTTTGCGAAAGTAACATTGTTCGTTGAACAGCTCGTTAGGCTGCGGTGGTGCGGTGGTGCAGGAGCATGCGATGTACCCTTAAATCTCGGCACGGGTTTCAGTGCTCGGTCGTAACGAACGGGGTCGACATGCGAACGTATAAACGATCACGTCGGGCCAAAGCACGCTGCGCGTGTTTCCTTAGAATCTCCCGAAAAGCAGGTTAATGCTCTCACAGCACGAAACAACTTCCTAAAATAATCGCAGATTTCCTCCGTATTACCATCGATATTCCGGCACATCGCAATATTCTAAGTTTATTCGCGCCGTTTAATTTAAGTGATCTTGAATGGTGTCGTATGAAAATTCACCATTATGATAAGAGTATATTTATTTTTGAAAGTGTAAGAACTGTTGTACTTCGCTTAGTCGGACTTTGTTGATATTAAAACGAACAAGAAAAAAGTTTTCTATAATTGAGTCTGTATTATTTTTTTGATGATGTTATTTAATAGTTATTTAATAATGAATATTTTTTGTAGCGGTAATTTGCATCTATTTGCAAGTATCTATAAAATTATTAATAACTATAAAGGGGCAAGAAATCTTAACGTAACATAATATTAAGTCTTAATGTTTTTTATTTAGTGAATTGTTTAATTCTACAGAAATATTGATTCAAAATAATTTCAATATATCTCATATACAAGGATATTTTGAAATTCTTTTATATATTAAGATATATGCTGCGAAAGATATGTCATTCTTTCCACCTGTCTTATACTCGTATTAAATGAAAACTGAAGTTTTCTTTTAAAAAGATATTGAAAAATTTCTCTTTAGGATAAGAAAATGGATATACTTGAAGTTTGTGACAATTTTTTGCTTTGAGTTTGATGAAACATTTTTTTCAATTTTATTTGATAAACATGACGAAATTTTTACATCAACGTAATACTTTATAGTTTCTTTTTCCTATTTTTCTCAAGTATTGTCTTCCATATATTATTGTATATATAATGTTGTAAATCTAATTAAACTTGTAGTACTTGGTTCAGTATTATATTATTTAGTATTACGAAAGCATTACTTGCAAATTTTACAATGTACAGTATTTTTCAAATATAATAATATAACGATATCACCTGCATCGCTTAATAATCGCTTTTTATCTTTTATCTTTTGACAGAAATATAAAAAATTTATCGCAATTTTGTTTAATTTCTCGACATTAATCTTTATATAATTAAATCTTAAAATTAAACTTATTAAAATAGAATATATCACATTCTATGCTCTCCTTCAAGTCCATTTAGAGATTCTATTTTTTTACGATCGAATGTGTTCGAGATGCGTTCTGAATTTTAATTCGCACGATTTTTTCTTTATTGTGGAGTTATCTTGTATTGTGCTTTTGTCTTCTTCGAAGCAACAGGTGCGATGCATAATAACTAGCCACAATTTTAATAAAATAATCGCACTATATTTTAAATGTATAACGTTTTTATTGTTTTAAAAATCTAATATCGACAGTTAATACAGTTAGAGAAATATGATTGTTGAAATTGAATATGACAAATGTGTTATCTGATTGATAGAATTATAAATATATAAGTACTCGAACAGAGAAGTGCTCGTTTATATGTATCCATAGATACTGGGTGGTCGAGAAAGAAGTGGAGAATTTCTTAGTGAATTCGCCGGCTCTAACATTCCTTTTGCCTGATGAGAATTTATGTTATTTCATTTTACTGTGCAAGGAGAAGCAAGACCCCACCTACCTTCCAAAAATTGGAAGGTGGGTCAATTCGAATGTATATTTATATTTCAATTATAATCATGTATATATTTTTAAATAGGAGAAATTATTTATGTCTAACTTTATCTAAAGTATGAAAGCGATGTGATTTATTGTATAAATAAATAAAACAAATCATTATTTGGTATTATATTATGCCAGACATAGAATGCTGAAGAGATCATTTCCCACTTTTAATATGTTCCCAATTTTCAATTCACATGCTATGATTGGTCATGAATCCTCGTTTAAGAAACTGAACTGATGATTCACGCCAAATAAATATTTGCAGCCATGTATCGTGTAGATTTATCGATCATTACGTTTAGCGGACAGAAACGATGCCCACGATCTTTATTGAGGCGTCTCTGATTAGTGCTAAACGAAAGTAAATGTGATTGATCGCGCATGATGGTCTGATGTTAGCAAAAAATCGTTCTGTGTGCGCACGTGCGCCCGAATTCACTATCGTATAACTGTTATAAATAAGCATTGATACATATATTGCACAGGGATAAGAGGAGGATATACGAAAGTGGAACTAAAGGAAGACCCAAAAGAACTTTACCGTAGTGCCTTTGAATTAATTATTTGATGCCGTCCCGTATGAATAATTCAGGTTTCGGCAAACGGGATGAGTCTTGAAGGAAGGAAGGAACCTTCACGAGAAGCAGAAGTCGGAAAATGGAATTGCCTTTTGATTTATCACCAGTATAGCCGAGCGAAATGTGTACTTTTTCAATTTTTCCACAAGAAATTCATGCAGCCTCGGATTCTCTGATCTTTTTCCTTTATGTATTAGATAAACAGTGTCTGATAAACAAGTTAATTTTCTTCATTCCAAAAAGAAAATAAATTTCTTTTATGCTAAACGGTTTATGATATTATGTTTGTATTTCTATTGTACTTGTGTACTTGTGACCATCTTTTATTAGAAAGTTTTTATAATTATTGTGCAGGAAACTTATAAAATTCCTTACAATTAGTTAAAAATATTTAAATTATTAATAAATATAATTGCTGGAAAAACTATGCATTTCGAAACGTGTACATATTGGATGTGTCAGGTTCTTAGGGACAAACTTCATTTGAGAACAGTAGATCTCATCAAAAGAAACTTTTGTTAAGGAATTTGTATCCTCTTGCCTCCGACGCATTTTTAAGAAGTTACGTTCTTGTTTTAACCGGCTGTAAAGTATATTGAAAAAGTTTACTGAATTTTATTAAAGATTTGTTTCAATAGTATTAATGAAATATTTACTAAATGTGAGCATATATTTGAATATAATTTTTTCATTTTAAATATTTATTAACGCAATATTTACTGTAAGTAAGCATTGCATGTGTCTAACAATATTAGTCTACGTTTTCGTTTTTTTTTATCTTTTTACAAAAACAAAATCAAAGGAACTAGTCAGACTCGATGGAATAACTTCTTATAAATGCGTCGAGAAAGAGAATATAGATTCCTTAATAAAAGTTGATTCTTTTCATGAGGTCTCTTGAAGTTTGTCTCTAATTATCCTAAAACACCCTATTCAATATATACTTATATTGCATTTTAATTATTGGACACAAAAGTTTAGAACTGAACGACAAATAATATTTTCAAATAAACGTGAAAATTAATATATACATAAATTTTACAATTAAAATATAAGTATTATATTATATTATATCTAATCCTTCGGTGTCACTTCTAGTGTAGAGAGAGAGAGAGAGAGAGAGAGAGAGAGAGAGAGAGAGAGAGAGAGAGAGAGAGCATACCCGAAGTTCCTCTCTCTCTTTTTCTCTCTGCTATCCTATAACTTTTTTATTATAATGAAGATACGTACATTTAATTGGTATTATATTATATCTGGTGTTTTGATTGAAAAAAATTGTTATAATATCATTTACTTTTATAGTATCTTTTATTTTTATGTAATATTTTTTACCCAGTATGATAAGTACGTAACGAAATGACATGATAGCATGAAAGAGTTAAAATTACAATAATCTAAAAGAAAGAGATATCAAGAGAAACGAGGAATTGAAAATTTAATAGTTCACCCAGATTTAATTCAGGCGGTTTTGTTTTCGTTTCAGGATACTTTGGCAAGTATTTGAATAAGTACAACGGTTCGTATATACCACCGGGATGGCGGGAATGGGGCGGTCTTATAATGAATTCCCGCTACTACAACTACAGTGTCAACATGAACGGCAAGAAGATAAAGCACGGCTTCGACTACAGTCGGGACTATTATCCGGATCTGATAGCCAACGACAGCGTGGCTTTCCTTAGGCAGAGCAAACACAATTTTGCCCGGAAGCCGGTAATGTTAGTCGCCAGTTTTCCGGCGCCGCACGGTCCGGAGGACTCGGCGCCGCAATTCTCGCATCTCTTCTTCAACGTCACCACTCATCAGTGAGTACAACAGACTTTCTGACTGTCTATTCTAATTTTTTACAAGCGCGACTTTACACCTGGCGGCGAAACGCACGCGGTACCAAAGACTTTTTTGCAAACCGGTTCCATTTCTCAATGCCGTCCGCTCGATGATCAGCGATACATTCGTGAGACAGCATATGTGTACACATGTCCAATCGTGAACAGAATGTCGTTTTCCGATTGAGAGAATTGTAAGTAAACGTATTATGCTCTCGCATCTGCTTCACGAAGGAAATAAGTGCACTTTTATTTGATTTCATTATTCTACTCCTTTGATATGAAATTTAATTGAAGCGAAGTTTTGTTAGTTGATTGGATTCGATAATATTTACAGTTTATATACAGTATAAATATAGTAGAAATTAAATTACATGGTTGCGTAAAATAAGAATTAATTGATCTTTTATTATGAATATTTGTATTTACATGATTGATCGGATTTCGGAAAAGAAATAAAAAACATATGACATTTGCTTTAAAAGTACAAATCATAATTTATGACATCCATTCAATTTTGATATATCAAAGTACAATTTTAAAAATTAAACTTAATAAATTTATTTAATTAATTTCAATAAATTTGTTTAATTAAAGAATTAGCTTTGGAAGTAAAGAGCTTTATCGCGCCATATGATATTAATCGTGTATTGTGTTAATGCGTGTTTTGCTCTTCTTGCATAATCTTTTTGCGAGACGCACTACACGATCCTTTCTGCTTCATTGTTTCACGTCTATTATTCGTCCTGATTATGCAGTCTTCTCGTTGAGAACCGCTCCGAGAAGATTTACATCTCTCTTTATCCGATTGCACTTCGCAATTTCTCTTTATCCGATTGCACTTAATCCGATGACTTCATCGTTCCATCTTAGAAATAGGATTCAAGCAAACTACACAGAAAGAACGATTTTGCTAAAATATCCGAAAATTTAGATCTGAAAATAATCGTGTTGGACAATCAAAACAATTATGTTGGATATTCAAGCATGGTGAGCAATACTGCAAAAAGATTTGACATCCTAGTAATCAGCTTCGACATTTAATTATTTTGATAACCAATAAAATTTATTTTCAGATTTAGTTTTGATACTTCAACAAAACCGTTCTTTTCGTATACGATGATGAAGTCAAGCATGTCTTTATGCTGTTCGATTCGATGGATGCAATCTTTGAGAACTCGGTGGTCTCAGCAAAAATCAACGAGAGTCAGTTCCCACGGAGAACAAGTCAAAGATATCGTGTCGTCGATATCGTGAGCCTGGCTCGTTCGAGTCGACGCTGACATGACGACCGCAACTTCATCGAACCCAGTCGCGCGCATATCTATTATTTTTCGCTGTTGCAAACCGCTTTTCCATCCGTCTGATAACGAGTACGACGGGGAACGCGCGACCCGACAATAAGGATTGTCGCCGTGCGGAAAATACGAGAATGCGGGGGCGACCTCCCCTGGCTCGACGCGACGTCGGCGTCGACGAGCCGGACTCCATCGTGCTTTTCACTCCTTCCGAACAATGCGGCGCGTGTTCCATCCATGTCGGAGGCCGGTAAATTCGCGCGGTTTATCTCCGCCCGCGTGAAAATCCACGTCCGGAATACGAGGGGTTGCGGGGATGGAAGACGCGAGCGATATCGAGCGTCAGCGCATGTATATGCGGTCCTAGACCGGATAGACATCGCTTCGAATGATGGAGTGCCCTAGACCATCATGAGCGCACTCTTACGAACCGCGTCGCGCGAGAGAGGTATTATTACGTACACCTGTGTCTGCGAAAAGAGAAAAAAAAAGCGACACAGCGCGTCGCAGAGGCTCGGAACAAAAAGTGGAACGATAGCGGATGTGCGAGCTGTTCCTCGATCAGGCTTTATTTGTCTAGACGCTATGAAACATTGATCATGTAACAAGAGCAGATCGAAAAATGACACTTCCGATGTTAATTCAGATTTCGATAACGATTCTCTAAACAATCTACAAAACAGTGTTGGAATTTAAAGTAATACCTTCGATCCTTTTGGCAATCTCATTAGAATTCGTTGCACCGTCCAAGTGAAAGAGAAAGAGCAGTGTTTGCAGAGAGTGATTAATATAATTTAAGTTAGTATGTTTCAAAATTTCATAAACGTGTTCTTGAATAAAAAGAAAGAACAAATGAACACTAGATTGCAAGTATTATCGAAATAATACGGATACAAATAAATTTCAAATTTGATCGTCGGATTTGAATCTGAATTAGATTTTTGTTCGAAAGATTATTTGAAGACCATCGTCTGTGAAATCCCACATAGGAAGAACGATTTTGCTGAAAGACTCAAAATTTTGTTGGATACAGATCTGAAAATAATTATGTTGGAAACTATTATAAAAAATGATAAACAATACTGCAAAAAATTTTGATATTCTAGCAATTAGTTTAAGTTTTCAGCAAAATGATTTTTATGATTTGTAAATTATTGTCAGATCTGTATCCAGCAAAATTTTAGATATTTCAGCAAAATCGTTCTTTCTATGTAATTAATAATGAAGAGAACCTATAGGAACGTGTGCATGCAGAATACTCATCAGATGATCCATGGAAATATGATGTTTACGAATGAATGTGCCAATCATGCGTACATCATACTCAAACATGTATGGAAAATGATGGAAGGCAAGAGATTTGCCAACATCTCTTGTAAAAAAAATAGTCATCTGAAGCTTAAATAAAGTCATTATTTGGTACTACTGTATTTATGTTTATTATTTTATACCAACGAAACATTTGTGACTTGATGATCATAGGAACATTTGTTCTTCTCTTTTACTCAGAAATATATTCACGAAATTTTAAAACATACTTATACCTCATCCTATATAAACTGATTGTTGTTGTAGACTTTCGCGTGCCGTTGTTGTGTGTAAATTTTCAGCATCGAAAATATTTCGCGTAATATGAATTGAGAAAATAGTGACATTATAAACACGTTTGTCTCCTGCCAAGAGTAAAAGGAGCTTTTGATCGCGTAAATGTACATCTGGTAATGGCGTGCGATTCATTACCGGATTTCTGAGACACAAAACAAGGGAAAAACTCGTTGAAATTTCATCTCGTTTTGCGATAAACGAACGAGCTTTGCTCTGGATGATTTATCACACTTGTCTCTCCATCGCTTGTCATCGCGAAGACGTGGAGAACGCGAGAAGTTTGCTTAAGAATTTGTTAATCATGAGTGTGTAGAGCGCTAATTACTTCTAAAGTGGAACATAAGCAGGAAACTTTCAATCTAATACCAGGCACATAAATTATTATTGTTATTATAACAAAAATTACGATGTACTTGAAGGAAAGGAAGCATACAATTTTTTATTTGCATATTTTTGAAAAATTACAATTTTCCAAGAAAGTTTAGATTTTGAGATTCTTTTTATTGACTGAACGCTACATTTCCGAGTTCAATATATTTTCTCTTGCGATCCCACAACATGTGTCTGTAAAACTTTATTGTCTGGCTCCGATTCTCGATTGTGAAAATTTCCGGCGGGATTGAGAGCGATTGTTCGACGAGTGTCATTCTGAAAATTCTATTTCCCGAAAGTGACTCGTAATACTGAAAACTATCAAATGGAAATTTAGGATTTATTTGTCCGACACAAAAATTGTTCGAGATGAGATGGGAAATTACATTTGGTTAAATATGCATTGAATGCACAGTGAAAAACACCAGCGATAGAATAATTACGAAATATTATCGCGAAATATTATGCTTTCGCAAAAATGCTTAACACACCTCGATGTTGCAGATTATATTTAATTACGGCGCGACATTACGGCCATTTACGCGATGATCGCAGAATGTCGACCGGCGTTTTAATACCAAGGTTTTCATTCTACGCTCGTATATCACGGCGTTCCCATGTCGTGCCACTCAAAAGCTAATCGACAGAAATTAATGTGTCGAGCGGTATGCATGGCAACGTGCTTTTAGAGCGCTTTTATCGGTGCACCTTTAAGCAATCGCCAGCATGATGCTAATCTAATTCTCTCTCGATCTATAAAGGTGTTAAGTGCATCGTAGGATAATTATTTTAAATTAATAATAGGTATTTAATGATAGTTTAATGCTAATATCTTGGCAGAGTAATGTCTATATTTACGATTGCAAAGTTTCTCAACTCGCTAGCAGAATCCTTTTTTTTTCTTTATGAGAAAAAAATCTCGAGCTTCTATTACACTGTACCTATAAAACATTCAATTTTCTAATTTCGTCCTGTAATTTTGTACCAATTTCTCGCATGAGGTGTTGGTAGTTGAAGCAATCGCAATTAATTGCAACGAATAAACGTGTGTTCGTGATCGAAAATGGAAACTTATAAGATCCGTTTACAATCGCGTAAATAGACGAGCATGTTAAAAGATTACACATCTTAATTTACAGCCGTGGAGTTTAGTTTAACCCCTACGCAACTTCTTGAGCGTTAACTCGCTTGACTCGATGGATCTTCGAGACGTCGGATAAAGATTGTTCGATTATTTATGCATATGATTATTATGCATACGCGTGTGCGTAAATGCGTGGGTTAATAACTTCGTTCTGTACAACAAAGAAACTTTGTTTCGCAACATTGCGCGTCTTTTTATGCTCCAACACTTTTATGATTATAGATTGTATATTATCAAGCAGAATATTTAAATTAAATTTTGTGAATTTGAAAAAATGATCAATATAATTCTACTAATGGAAATTTTTTCGAAAATATTTTGTTTAATTAATTATGTCTGTTATAACGAATAATGATTTTCGAAATATCTAATATTTTTATAATAATATATAATATCTATAATATTTAAAAAATAAGGATGTGTTTCCAGTGACATTCTGCATTTATCTAAAATCAGCTTATGCTAAAATGCGTTCTCTTGTTTGAGCCATCATACACAAAATGATATAAGTTACGTAAGCATAAGAGATCACTGGACCAATGAGTCTTATATAAATCAATATAGCGTTTTTTTGTGTCGCATGCTGATCGGTCCTGCGGCGTTATATTATGTTTATGCAGCTTATATCATTTTGTGTGTGATGGACTTCAGGCAAAAGTTACGTGATAATTTAATACTAGATAATCAATTCAATTATTGTTTGCAAGATATTTGTTTTATTTCTGTTTAATTTGCTGTGTCATCAAATCATGCACTTCTTCTCTAGGCAAAAGAAGGAAGTCGCGCGGAGACGAACGGAACATAAAAGAGAGAGCAAGCAATGACACTCGTCTGGGTGTAAATATAATTCGCGGTGTCTCGCGGACGAGTTAAGTGGTCATGGGGTGAGACGGCAAGCGCAGAATAGGCTGCAATTAAGGAGTCAAGTCGAGACGAAACGAGTGGTCCGTATGCGTTACATTGTGAAAATAGCACTCTTCGAGGCATTCCCCATTTCGAAATTAATACGATTGTCTTCTTCTTCTTGATTGTGAATTTCCGATTCGCAGAAAACTACTACAGTTTATTTAGATGCAGTAAATTATGATAATTTATACTTTAGGAAATTCTCATGCACCCCTCGATATCAGGATCGATTAATGTATTGTATTTACTATCATTAATCTCTATCGTGTTGCGCATTTGTGAGTATAATCTAAATGTTATTGCATGAAAATATTGTTATCTACAAACATATTTGTATAGATTTTTTAATGAAAGTCGTTTCTTTTTTAATCATAATTCTAGTATTGTATTTAGATTTTGTAAAAATCATAGTTCCGGTATTTTATAGATAATTTCTTAATTTTATTAAATTAAACATTTTTATTATAAATGAAGTCTCTTCAAAATTGATTTATTTTTTATGTTACTATAGTTACGTAAATCGTAGGTAGATGTGTAAAATCTTGTTTTCTTTTCAAGAATATATTTAAAAAAATGTAGTTTATTAAACATATGCGGAACATACGTAATCGAGAACTTGTTTTCACTGCATGAAAAACCGTCAATAAAACAAAGATCCTGATATGAGCACCTCTAAAGGATGTGAAGGAAAGTGAAGAGCCAATTATCCATAATTTCGTGTCTCACGTAATTGGAGGTGGAGAACGAGGCGGCGACGGTTCGTTTTGAACGTCTACCTATGATTCTCATTTTGCTGTCTCACTGGCGAATCCCTCGCTCTGGCCACAGGAGATTCATTCAATTTTGGTCTAGCTGTCTAGGATTTCTGGGACAAAACTGTGTTACATGTTTCTAAATCCGGTTCTTGTTAAGATCTCGGGATCACAACAGATCGCGATTATAATTAAGGACATCGTCACGCAACTGCTAAGATTTTGCGACGTAACATTAAATTAGCCGCTGATGGATTTTTCGCAAAACAAGAAATCGCGTTGAAAGAGACTCTAGGGATTTAAAACCGTTGATTATTTTTCGAACAAAATCGTTAATTATTTTTATATCTCTCTTTTTAACTATGTAGCTGAAATAATAAATATATTTTGTTCTAATTATTTTCATATCTTGAACATCACGAAAACCAAATATTGGAAAACTTTGGTGTAACATGATTTCTCTTGCTTTAAGAAATCTTATAAGAGCATTTTAAAATATAACCAGAGCTTCTATAAAGGGAACTCTTTCGGATATTTTAAAGAGAATAATTAAAATGATAATTTTTTAGCATGACGTTGCAGATTATTTAAGCGATACATAATTATATTTGTATTTCGTGTTTTCTAGCACAATATAATACATGCGATTTAATTAGTAGATGAGAGAGTTTATCGATATCAAAACCAAATCTTTTTATTATTTAGATTTGTCTTTATATTCTAATTAATATAAATTATTCATTATTATACAGTTATATTATATGCAGTTATAGTTTTGAAGCATATATAAAACAATAACTTTATTTACGTGAAATATTTTTCCTTGATTTTTAGAGATTAATAATGTATACTATTAAATTGTTTATACATTATTAATTGCTCATTAAAGATAGAATCTTGTTATGACCGAACTCTGCCGGAAAATGTTTTTTCAAACCGTTTTCTCTAATAAAGAAAAAAAATTAAATTTTAAATGTGTTTGTGTAAGATCACAATAATATTAAATAAGATTAACAAATTATGTTTGCACTTTTGCATTTCAGCACGCCAGCGTATGATTACGCACCAAATCCCGACAAACAATGGATACTTCAAGTTACACAGAAGATGCAGCCCATTCACAAGCAGTTTACAGATCTTTTAATGACAAAACGATTGCAAACCTTGCAGAGCGTCGACGCTGCTGTGGATAGGGTACGCTTAACATTTGTGCACTTATCTACATAGAATTATATTTACACTGAGAAAAAATATACTAATTTTAGTAAATATTTATTTGAATAGTGCCAATTAAATATTTACTCCTAATAAATAAATATTTACTCAATAAAAAGAAATAATAGTTAAATCAAAATAATTGTTTTGTACCAAATAAGTATATCTTTATATTTAGTAAATATTTTATTGGCCCTATTTAAACAAATGATTTACTAAAATTTAGTATATTTGTTTAATGTAAAACGTTTGAAATTTAGAAGGGAGAATCTAGTTGTATAAGTCATATTATTTCTGGAGAACTATCTTTAACAAAAATTAGAGTTCAATACGTGTTACGATTTATTTTACGATAGATTTATCAAGAATTAAAGGATCTGGGTGAACTAGATAACACGTATATTATTTATACGTCCGACCACGGATATCATTTGGGCCAGTTCGGACTTATAAAAGGCAAGAGCTTCCCGTTCGAATTCGATGTACGAGTGCCATTCCTTATTAGAGGTCCTGGTATCGAACCTGGATCCATGTAAGTTTCAATTGCATATTTAATTTTAGATATCATAGTTATGGGAATTTGCTAAAAAATCAAAGGAATTTTAATTTTTGTATTTTTGAAAAAATGTTTTCTTTAATTTTGAAGTATGGAGAGCTTGAATTATAAGAATTGTCCTTATAGATTATGAAACTGAAATTCGAAAAAGCGGACGATGTCTGAAAGAGCGAATAGCATTTCTTGTAAAATTATATCGATTCTTCTAAAAAATATTATATATATCCATATAGAAACGAAATCTTTGAGAATAGAAAATAAATTGTAAACTAATAAAAAACGATAGGAACAGATTAGATTCCCTATTTTCTATTATGTTTCTATTTATATTTGATATATATATATTAAATGTGAATTATTATCATATCAGCCAAATGATTCATCAGATATACTATATTAAATTCTTTCCTTTTTATTACCTTCTCTTCCCTTAGATAAATTTGAACTAAACTAGACTTAAATTCAAGAAGAAATAAAATTATTCCTTGTAATAACACTATAATAAAATTTTTAACTGTCTTAATATCTGTCTAATATATCTCTGGGAGTAAATGAACATCAATAAATGTCGAGAGATCGTTAAACGTTCTTTACGTCAAGTAGTTCTGAAAGTACAGCCATATAGCTATAAGAGGTTTATTGGACATATGAAGTTGCGGTGAGGTCATTATAATGCTGTTATCCGCGAAACTTGCGCGTTGGCTTTCGTTCACGGAAACTCGTTTAAGAACAAATAAACGGAAAGTGTAGGGCCCGATATTGGGTCGCAATAAAACATTCGCATAACATTGCAGAGTAGACGACATAGTTTTGAACATCGATCTGGCGCCAACGTTCCTGGATATCGCTGGCGTCGAGACGCCGCCACAGATGGATGGTCGTTCGTTCAAGAAGCTCTTTCTTAAGTGAGTACGTTGACAGTTTTTCTTGAGGTCATGCACTTAAATCTTCAAGCTCACCATGTCGTTGCACGTTACATCGACATGTGATCAGAAATACATGAAAATTAAATATGTAAAATATATTAATACGTAAAAAATGTATATATATGTATGTGTACTCACACTTTAATATTTTCTCTCATTTTCTGATTACGCAGGATGTATCATTACAAAAATGTTATAATATTTAAAAAATTGTTTACTCATATTAAGGTTCACAGCCATTCAGTAAAATAAATTGTATCTTACCGAAAGTGTTCTTGATGAAATAATTTTTTAACTGAATTTTTTTTCTAGTGAAATTTTATCTATAGAAAATTCAATTGTCTTATTTCTTCTTGCTGTTGGAACATAACAGCTTGAATATTAGTACATTGACCTCGAGATCTTGATCATTTAGTACGGCGCGTTATGTCACACACATCATTCCCACGATGAATTCTCAATGTAATAATTTTCAATTGCATGTTCGAGTTTAACGTTCCTGGATACTTAACTTTAATGCGAGTCACGTAACCGGATTTCAGTCCATACTGAGCTAAAATTCCTGTTTTATAATTTCATTAATTTGTCAGAACTTTCTGACTTGGTTAGACGAAGTTACGTTGTTAAAACGCTCTTTTTGCAGTGTGACTTTTTACAGACTTTACGAGACTAGCGAGTTAAAATCTCCGTCATGCAGCTCCATTAAATTATTATAACAGTAATAATCCCGTTATCGCGAAGCGCAATATTTTTTTCTCAAAGTAAACCTTTCTCGCGCCGTATCGATCTCGCTTGTGAGTAAAGCCCGTTACAGTAGCAAGCATGGCAGAAGGTCGAAGTTCAAGTGGCCCGACACATTCCTGATCGAGTCCTCTGGCCGTCGTGAAACTCCAGAATCTATCGCTGAATCGAAGGCGCGAGAAGCCAGGAGACAAAATGCCACCCAAGTCAAGCGGCCGACGAGTTCGACGCCAGAAGGGGAGGACGATGATATTACTGATCCAGATGCGGATGTCGAAACAGAGCATCGATTCATAGAGAATGACACCGGAAGTGATCAGGATATCTCTGATGATGAGGATTTTGAGGACTCGATGACCGATGAGACGAGTGAGTTTAAATAGAAAGATTTTATTCTATTTCTATTTTCTTTTCTTTTTTTTTTTTAACAGAACCGTACATGATTCCTTGACAAATTGGATTTTTTGTCATTTAAAAAGTACTGAAGTAATTTTGTCTAAAAAAGAATGCATGAGAGTTATTTTATATTTTATTCTATATATTATTATATATTTTGCGATAATAATAAGATATGTCACTTAAAATATGTTTATAATTATATTCATGGATAACATATGTATTCAACAGTTTCCCTGATGTCAATTTTCACACTTTATATGAAGTCAAACATAAATCTTATATTTAAAAGTACACACAATTGGTTATAATTGAAAACAGAATTAAATCATTTTCTATTATTATACATATAATAACATTTTGATTGATTTCAATTTTTAGAAAATAAGTAGTACCACCAATAAATAGTAGCAAACATAAATTGTCGCTAGGTAAAGAAAATAAATAGCCGATGAATTTCTTTATTTTTCGATAAAACAGAATATGACAAAAAACCAACAGTTAAAAATCAAAATCATATTATATTAATATATATTGTAATAAAAGGGAATACATGAGAATTATTTCGTATTTTATTCTAACATATTTTGCGATAATAATAAGACATGTTATATGTCTCAGAAAGTACAATACGTTTATATGTTTATATGGATAACATATATACTCAACAATCGTGTTTTTCTAATGTCAATTTTTACACTCTAGAGTTAGACATAAATAGAGAGTTTGTTGTATATAAAAATTAGATACAATACATATACAATCAAATCGTAATCCTAATTATATTGTAAACTGATAAAAATATATAAGAAGAGATTGCTAATTATATTGTAAACTGAGATAAAAACATATAAGAAGAGATTGCATTTTTTATTTTCTATTTGATTAAGTGTGAATTAATTTCACTACTGTCTCTCGTTTTAATTATTAACGCCAACTCTTTGGATTTTTCGTGCAGTACGTGATTATTTGGACAAAACGCTTTTACGTATAGTATGAAAATTAGATGTATTCTAATCAAATAAATGACCGAGGCTCTGACGATAAAGTACAGATAGATAATAAATTGAATAATTAATTCATAGGACCATTACGTTCATCGGATTATTGGAATTTATGAGTCAATGAGATTGTTCAAATTCCCATTACATTTCAAATTATATTCTCAATATTAAAATTAGTTAATGGTAGTCCAATAGAAATTATCAATTTTTATCCTCTTTTAAAAATTTCATTTTTGTTGTTAGAAAACTTAGATTAGAAATTACCAATTATGCATTATAAAATGATTATTGTAAAATGAACTCTAGGAAGCGTCAAGGCAGAGCCCGCGACATTAATCTTACGAAAACTCGGATAGATAAATCCGTTGGTTCGACGACAAGAGCAGATGCTCTGGGCGTACACAGCACAGCGTTACATTATAAAACCTTACCGTTACGCCAGATGCTGTGCGTCGCGTATTACGCGTACACGCGCGAAGGAACAAGTTCTTTCCCTGGTATGCATTAGCATAAATACCCGGTCCTCGGGATCGAGCCGGGGCGCATCCTTCCTCCTGTTATCCTCCTTTCGAGATTATCGAGAGAGGGCTTTGTCGCGAGGGTATTTTTGACGATAAACGTGATGCCAGAGAGTAAAAGCAAAACGTATATATGAACATTATCGATGATGATGTTTCTCCAAACGCACAGGAAATCTTGTATGATACGTATTATGGAATCAAGAACTGTTTGGGATGGATTCTTTTTTTTTAAAGGGAAATTTCCAACGCCAAGAAATATATGACATTCGGGTTCTGATGCCCGTTTCTACCAACATAGATTAACTTTAATCTCGGTTTAATTCACTTTCTATCTGTCTGTAGTTTTAAGAATTAGAAAAAGATAAAAAGTAAATTAAGAACCGAGATTGAAGTTAATCTATATTGATAAAAATGGATATAAACTTGCTTGATTCCAACGGTTCTTTTTTTTTTTTGCTCGCTAGAATCCGTAGTGATATTATCGAGTATTCCTCCTTGTCGTCGAAATATCAAGCTTCGAGGAATTAAGTCGAGTTCTGTTGGTCTGCAACACTGTGTTGCGTTATGTTTAACTTCATATGGATGTCTGTTTGCATATGAATATGAAGTTGATCCCTCTATCGCTCCGTTTTCTAGATACTGTAAACCACTTCGCATCCGTTTTCATTAGAGATCAGTGATTTCATCCTATATGATCACTTTAGTTCCTCATTGGAGCGATATAACAGTCACAGATATAAATATTAATCTTCTGTCTGTAACAAATATTTTAACGTTAACATATCACAGATGACATTCCTACGAAAACTTTGGAAATTTGGCAAATTTTTATTTACGTTTTTAGTAGTCTGGAATGTGATTGCATCCATATACACAGAAAGTTATCAAAACCATATATAATGAATGAAAACTTCCAAAAAAGAAATTTTTGGAAAAATAGTCTCATCGAAATCTTGCTGAAAGTTCCCATTTTTTAATTTTAAATATCTTACAAACACAGATGTCGCATATCAGGGAATCTGATGAACGAAATTAATCTGAAACAGATTTTTCATTGCTGCATCACGCATTTGTGTCTCAGGCTCAGATCCACATCTCGACAATAGGGTGCATCCGATGCACGCGCCCTATGCGACAAAGCATGAGCGTCTCGCGGCGGAGTGCTCGCGACCAGAAGCGCAGACCGATTGTCTTCCTGGACAGAAGTGGCGATGCGAGAGAGACGGGCACCGCTGGCGACGGCACAAATGTAGATATGCGGCGCCTTCACCGCCGCAAAAGGTTTCGAAGAAGTGCGCTTGTTTCACCCCCAACGGCGTGATCTACACGAGGCTCGAGTCTAACGATTATGACGGACAGAGATACGGTTTCACGAAAGACCGCCGACCTGTGGATCCTTATGACGACACAGCGAGATTCTTCACCAAACGAGGTGATCTTAGCGTTATTATTGTTCTGCATTTTCATATAATCTATCAAAGAATAAAATAAAAGCTCCAATAATAAAGATTCCCTAATAAATTTGAGCTCGACTTTTTATCCTAGCAATTTACAATCCCTTAAATTAATGAAATAATTGTTATGAAATGAATTAAACAAATAATTTAAATAAAGGCTCTAATGAGTAAATCAATAAATTATAATTACAACTTGTGTTGGCTCTCAAAGGCTTCTCTTTAACGTTTTGATATGAATTAAATTTGAATTAAAACGAATGAAAAATAATTTGATACAGGCAAGCGAGAAATATCGGATGATATCGTATCAACCGAGGAAAATAATGAAGAATCTGATAATGACATTGACTTGGATGATAGAGACAGACGCGCGATTGACGAGGAAGATGATGACGATATGATGCAGGAGATTGATATGCTGGCGCGGGAGGTAAACGAAGAATATAAGAAAAATCTTAGGTACGAAAGTAATTATTAAATATCGCAGAGCTCGGAAGAGTTTTTTATTGTTGAAGCTCTATATGACATGTATTTCAGAACCGACAGTAATATAAGAGTTGAGAACTCCGATGAAACTGACGAATTAAACAAATACATTGTCGACTACTTGGATTACGGCTACTCGATAAACGATTTTGATCCCACTTTAGATAAGATTGTTAATGGTCGATTAAACTTGAATGACGTAATAAAAAGGCATCGGAGAGTACGAAGAAACGTAACGAAAAAGGATACTATAGAACATGTCACAAAGATTATGGAAAGCATTGAAGAAGAACTAGATGACTTAAAGGTAACGTTTGACGAAACGTTGGAATCTGCTAATATAACTTTATATATATTACTATAAATATAAGCAATTTATCATTTTAGCAAACTCAAGTTCGTCACTTATCATCCGAAGTAGGAAAATCACTGTCGCCAAAATGTTTGGTTTTACCGGAAGGGGGTGTAAATTGTACCGAAGCTATATATCAAGATCCTAACGAGTGGCGAATATCCAGACGAGAGATTGAGCAGCAAATCCGAGAGATGCGAATACAATTGGAAACGTTGAAAGTAAATTGTATAAATATATAAATTGTATAAATATATATTAATACACTTATGCAATATAATATGATATAATGTATATGTATATAGATCTTTTAATTAAGTTTTATGATAACGTCTATGTATTTGCAGGAGATTCGCAGGCACTTAATGATCAAACGACCACAATTTTTGGATAATGAGGAGAAGCTTGCCGACGCAGAAGAAACTCGCAGTTCGCACAAAACCCACCATCATTCTCCAAAGGGACACGCAAGCCGCCATCATAAAAAGCACGATAAAATCGCTCATACTACTGCAGATTTTATCACAAATACAACTACGGAGTCTGTTACGAAGATTAATACTACTCCGAGCGATGAAAAATCATCGACGACAGAAGAGAAGCCCGACAAATATAGTTCTATCGAAACTTCTACAATAGAGACTGCAAGTGAAACATCAACGACGATGATTCTAACGACAGTTAAACCGAAGAAACAACCTCGTCGTCAGAAGATTAAGGAGACACCTACGAACAAAACAGAAATCGAAGAGGATAAGCCGCAAAGGCGTAGGAAAACGCATCATCATCGTAGAAACAATACGCTGCTTACGAATAGTGTACACGATGATGTCCCACGCGCAAATGCAACATATATTACTAGTGATGTGACATTATCTACGCAAAGTCCTACTCGTGAGAAACACAATCACAAATTTATGACTCTTCCTGCTACTACGATTACAGAATCAAGCACTGCGAGGCAAGGAACTCATTATTCAGAAGTATTCAGGAGTAATAACGATTCCAGCGAAGATCATACTACGGAATCGATCACAGTTACTGAATCTGGATCAACTATAACAATGACTTCAATACATATGACGGAAGTGCCAAAAACTAATCCGGCTATCGATAGAAGTTTCGGTCGACCTCGAAATACATCCATTATATTACCGACTACACCGTCAATGAAGAGATATCCCAAGGTACAAAAGAACAGGACGTCAGGTATTCTTGGACCAGCAAGGATCGACGTTACTATTCTTGAATCTCCTGATAGAAAACACAAACAAGGTATGAATCTTGATTAATTTTAGTTCCTGTCTTTAAAGATATTTTTCATTATATAATTTTTACTTTAGGTTTAATCAATAACAACGATCGTTTGCCACCGATGCTAAACACTCCATTAGAAGCACGACATAAATGTTATTGCGAGCCTGATACAAAAAAAGATGAGAAAGAGATTGCTAGGGAAGAAAGACGAAGATTGAAGGAGGAGCGTTTAAAAAAGAAAGAACGAAAACTCAGAAAGAAGGCAAAGCTGGAAAAGGAATGCCTAACGGAAAAAATGAACTGCTTCGAGCACGATAATGATCACTGGCGTACCGCACCTCTGTGGAATGCGGGACCATTTTGCTTTTGCATGAATGCTAATAATAACACATATTCGTGCATACGTACAATTAACAAAACGCACGATTTTCTTTACTGCGAATTTACCACAGGATTAGTAACATATTATAATTTAAGACTCGGTATGTATGAAAGGTATCTCAAGAAACAAGATTTTACGAAAAAATTATTGATTTACTTTCATTTTTTGTCATAGATCCATTTGAACAATGGAATAGAGCTTCATCTTTAACACCCACTGAAAAATCTTATCTGCACGATCAATTGGAACACTTGAAGGGCTGTAAAGGTACATGGGATTGTACAGTCGGTAACGCTAGAGAGGCTATGCCACAACTTCAGCAGCACCAACGATATATTTCGAAAAGAAAATATAATGATGCATTTGGTATGTTTTGTAAAAAAATATTTATATGTTAAATAATAAAAGTCTTATAAATTGTTTTAGCAGAAGATATGTTCGTACCTTCGGCGTTACAAATTATACGCGAAAGCGAACTTGGCAGTCCACCTAATAAAAGACGAAAGAAGTTACAAAAGTAAGTGTAGAGGTATTTTTAAATATTAAAAATAGTTGAATCAAATATGATAATATGTTTTAATATCAATATCATTTTTGTTTTAGTTGGAATAGGCGTAGTAGAAGCTGGCAAACTAGCTGGCGACATCACCAAGATTCAGTCAATCCCCGACGTCATAATTATAGACATCAATACTGATTTATCTTTTTTTTTACGCTTCAATGATTTCGTGACAAATTGCCTTAGGTATATATTGATTTCGCAATGCATTTAGTAACCTAATTTATTTAGTAATAAAGAATGAAGAGACCGAGCTTATATTAGTAGATATTTAAATTAATAACTCAATTTTATTAGATCTTCGTCATCCACATTGTGCATGTTTTCAATACATTTTATGGTTACTATCAGATTTAATTGTAGAAATGTCATATGCACCGTGTGGAGCACGTTTATAAATATATAAAATATGTAATTTTTATATGATTTATATACATTTTATATAATTGAGACTATAAATAATTAAAGACGTAGTTAGGTAATTTTGTTCTATTTCGCAAATGCCTTTTGATGATAATTTATTCATTTTTTAAAGAATTAGTGAGAAAACAATTATATTATGCAAGCAACTTGTCTAAGTATAGCTTGAAATTTTTATAATGTACGTCATGACTAATCGTATTTGTTTAAAAATTAATAATAAATTGAATTTGACAATATTATTACTTTCCTCACTGTTAATATGTCGATATTAACCAATGTCAATATACATTTTCTTATTACACAAAAAGTATTTATTAGAATATTATTACTGAAATCAGCTGTGTAATAGAAGACTGAATACACAACGAAAAGAATAACTTTATCTTCCCTTGCCAATTACAATCTTTCTGTAATGTATTATTTGTGTAACAATTAGAAATGTTTATCAAACGCTGCCATTTTTTTTAACTCCCTTATTACCTTTATATAACAAAATGTACACATATCCTTAAGTAATGCACTGCCAAAACATTTATAAGCATCGATATTCTTGGTATATCATAATATTGATTCTAAAGCAAGAATGGATGATATAAGCTCTAAGCTTTAATTGAATTTTTATGATTGTTCAAAAACATAAAATTACTGTAATTACAAAATTTTTATTTGAGACTTTGACTCTTAATCTAACGATAAGTAATCATATTTGTCCTCATATTATTTTAGCACAGCGGTTTAGTATAGCAAAATGATTATTAATAACGCATAATAATATATTGAGGAAAAGTAGAATGCTGGCATATAATATAACTAGAAAGAAATAAAGATAAACATGATAAATTCATATATTCTAATGTACAGTCTTTATACGACTACATAATTGTTTTTTTTTTTTAATTACTTATCTTTATAATATCTTATATGAGTTTTTTGTTGATATGCAATAGTTTACAAATTCAAATTATTTATTTTAGATATATAAAAATGAAAAAATGTATGTAATAACATCTTTCAATTAGCATTCTACTTTCCCTCTCTTCTTTACACATTATATACTAAACTATCATTTTCATTTATTTTTATTAGAAAAGAACTGTAACAAAAGGAAACAATGTATTTAAGCCTAGAATTTAGAAGAAACATTTTGTCTCTGCGGTATTATTTTCTTTATATAGGAAACATTATAAATTAAAAAACGTTATTTAGTTACCGAAAATACATGTGTATGTATATAGATAATGAGAAGTAGGTAAATAATTTATGCATTTAATTGAAATTGTAGAATATATATTAAAATTTGTGAAAAAAACAATTTAATATATTTTTTTGAATTTTTTATGTATTAAATTCTGTAATAAAATGTTACTTTTCAGGAAAATGATGTATTTAATTCAAATACTGTAGGTTCCTGCAGTGTTCTTTTATTTATTTACACAGGAACTATCCAATCATTTATGAAAATTAAATATCAATAGGATCATCTAATTCACTGTAAGTTTCAAAAATGTTAGCAATATCATTATGATCTTTGTTTGATTTATCGCTATCTTGCAAATTGCATTTATTATTTTCGATTCTACAATTATAACTTGTAAAACATATCTCCTCCGTTTTATCAGCAATATTTTCACTTACAAAATCATCTACAATATCTTCAGAATCACATAAATCATTATTTATAGCATTACATTTCTCATTTGTTATCATATCTTCAGTCTCATAAATACTATTAGAAGATGAATTTTGTGCATTAGATAGACATTCTTCCTTCGGCGAGTCTAGATATTTTGACCACTCACTTTCAACAGATTTATCAATGTCTAATTCTTGAACAGTATTAGTAGTGTTACAATCATCATTGCTGTTCTCTTGAGATAAGGAAAATGATATGTCATTTGTCTTCAAATAATTCAAATGTTGAACATGAAGACGACAGTCTTTGCCACATCCTTGGAAATATACCTAGAAATAAAAACAATGTCATTTAATATTTAATCAAAATAAAAATTATAACACATCTTATTTGTTAACACTAGTGAATCTTGAAATGTGTACCTTCTGTATGGATTGCTTTGCATTACACAATTTGCACTGCCATTTGCGTGCTTTTTTCACTATATGCACCTATAAAGATGTGAAAGAAATGAATAGGTTATAATAGACGCTACTATTAATGATGTCCAATTTAAACTTACTTGGTACATTTTGCAAGAATAACAACGTAAAACATTCATATCTTGTGGCATTTCTGAAAATATGTTGTAATTCGAAAACTAGAGAACTACACAGAGAGCTTCAAATTCAAGTACGACTATAACCACCACTCTGGAAATGTCAGATCTGTTCTTTGTAACTGAACTGATATAGATACACTCGTAATACTCAAAATGAAATAGATATATATTTGAAGTTGGAGATATAAAAAATTTTAGTGTACTTTAGTACAGCGACAAAAGAACAGACTAATTTAAAATAATAAATAGAATGGAGTGGAGTACACGCGAATATGTCCTAAAAGTAAAAGTCAATTCTTAATTTATTTTTTATATATTATTTTATAAAGTACATATTGAATTAATATATTTTGTATTATATATGTTAAAAAAAAAGACAAATCTGTACACAAATGTGCTACTAACATTGATGTCCCATATAATTTACTTCAATTCTATTGTACAATTTGGTAGAGCTTCTATAAGCTCTCTCCTAAGTAAAGCTTTATCTTCCAGATATGGAATATCAGTAATCTTCAGTGTCTTCAGATTTCTGTAGAAAATAAAAAGAATTCAATATGTGAACTATATATTTTTACAATTTAATAAACATTAAAAATAATATTTTTTAAATGTAAATATATGTATATAAAATGCTTACTTGAGATTTTTCAAACTGCGTACTCCTTGATCGGTTATACTCTTACAATCTTTGATTTCAAGAGTAGTTAAGGTATCCTTTACTGCTGATAATAATGGTAAGGCAGTGTTATATAAATAACGACAACGTATGAGTTTTATCTCGTCAATATATCTGCAACCAACTGAATTTCTATAAATATTACCTATCTAACAACATGACGATGTACAAGAATTCATTTATGAAATGCAACTAATTTTTTTTAATTAACAATAAGAAGTTTCCCAGACAACAAAGTGTCTAAAATCAGATCATAAGACGTTTTCTGCGTTTAAAGACTTAAAGATGTCTTATGTCATAATTTTAAACTTTGTGTTTGGGTTGCTATTATCTCTGTTAATATTAATTAACGTAATATACATTTGATTCATTGTAGTACATAGTACATTCATTGTTTTTAATAAAAAATTTAAATTAATATCTAATCCAAATTATATCATAATTATATTGTTATTATCAAAGAATTCTCAGTTAAAACATCCTATTGTCAAATAATATTATTATAATTTATCATGTATACACATGCAGATTTAATGACACCAACCCAAGTATGGAAATCCTACATGTGTTATTCCAGAGTCTGTACCGTCTATCGCTTGAATATAATATCGATTTTCATCCGACAGTAATTTATTGTAATCTTTTAAGTATTCTGAGAAACCTTTCCATCTGACACTGGCACCATTTTTTAAGAGCCACTCAGCACATCCACGATCTGGGCCAACCGACTGAATTCTTTCATAGTCAACCCTCAAAATAATTATTATCTTAAAAGTTGTATATTAACAAATACTCTAACAATTAGTATAAGAATGAATTTTGTCGGATACCTGTTAAATATTATCGTTAACCAATAGAAGAATTCTCTGTTAGGCACTTTTTGGCAATGATTCGTGGTGGTTAAGAGTCCATTTAATATCTATAATACGTAACATTTATATAATATAAAAATAATTATATAATAAATAAATAAGTTCCTGTATTTTATATTACTGTCTTGTTATTCCATATAGAAATAAAAAACACTACTTGAGTTATGCATCTTTCAACATGTCATTATAACACATTTTGTTTATTTTATATAATCATTTTTTTATATACATATATAAGATAAACAAAATGTGATATAATAAAAATGAAAGTTAATCATATTATTGTATTGACAAATAATAACAAATATAATAGTATATCATACGCGTGGCATCATTGTGCCTCCAATTATTCTAATCAACTGTACAAGTTTACAACACGCCTGTAAACAGTAGAAGATTAAATTTATTGTGAATAATTGTCAATCAGTTTCCTTGTACCAGATATAAGTACTTCTGCCTGTATCGTATCAATACTATTATCGACAGGAGAGAGACTATGGAGACCTCTAGTCGGAGACGATATACATGATAACTGGTATCAGAGAGAAACCTGAGAAAGGACATGATGGCCTAAAATCTGTAACTGCAAAATACTACTGCGCACTGTCGTCCTCTGAAGAAGAGGATGTTAACTACACAATAATATGTTTCTCTGTGCCGTCGATATAATTTCGTTAAGTCCATTTTCCAATGCCGTATATTATACAAAAAACTTAATGTCATTTTCATTTTATACACAAGTGAGCATAATATTATCATAATATATTTAATACCTAACAATAAAATAAAACTCAGTGGAGTAGTATTGCTATATTAATATTTTGATTTAAAACTTTATTATAGAACTTTAAGTAATAAGCATATTTCTATAATTGCGCGATGTGATTTAAATGATTCACAATTTATAATTGCTTATTATTTTATGAGTTCAATTTTTCTTTCATGTAATTTTTTCGATAGCCTTCATTTATTTATTCTAATCAGTTTTTAATTTCTGGAAAAAATATTATTTCAAGCCCGTATTCAAAATATTCTTTTATAATTGAAATTCTATACTATACGTAACGTGAACCAAGTTCTAAATACATGTTAACATCGTAAAAGCGCTTGCCGAATGTGTACAGGACTTTCTATCCTTTTAAAACGCACGGCTCCAAATTCCAAGAAAAACTGAAACTTTGTGTGTGTAGCATTTATATACCATATTCGAAAGCTAGCGCGGACCAATCAGTATCCGCAGCGATGAGGCATCGCGCTCATTGGCTGGCATGTGAGTGGTGGGGGTCGCCGGTTGACGGCTCCTATAAATACCGCGTAATTCACGACCGCACGGTTTTGTGACTCGAGCAGCAGACGAGGGTACATCGTATCATTTTAACGTTGGAACAGTTCGCACTTGTTCGCAGTCCTGTCTTCGAATCGATTGACTCTTCAGATTCTCATCTCTGCTAAATATAAAACTACGTCGGAAAAGTTCGCAGCCCTGTCTTCGAATTAATTGTGACTTTCTGCATATTCTACTACTCTGCTGAAAAATGAGACGGAATCTCTTAGAATATAAAACGACGGGAAACGGCACGAAAGGATCGTTCATCGTTGGATTTCTTTACTACGGTAATCAATAATTAATTTTTTCTTTACTTCTCGTAACACAGTGTAAATATCGCATATTATAAGGTCTAGTATAATACTAGCACACTAGATTGTTCGGTTGAAAGTATATCGCGTCGTGTCGTCGCGTCTCGCGTCACTTTTTACGCGTGAAGTTAACTGCACACGAAAAACAAACGCCGCTCCCCCATTTTGATCGCATTTTGTTCGCAGTCTCGATGAGTCTACCTACGTGATCAGACGTGTTATTGCGTTATTTTTAGGAAGTGTGACCGGCTTCAAACGCGCATTTGAATTTGTTACTTTTTTTAGACTTTCGTATTCTTCATGTTGATTTTTGTTACCGCATACAGCGGCATTTTCAATTCTGTGTTAGAGTCGGGGTCATTCTCGCGCGAAGATATTTCATTCGCGAAATGCGGCGGAATAGACTGGCTCTCAGACAAGTGGAAATGCGCGATCAAATATGGTAATTAAGATCTGTATAATACCTGAATATATAACTTGAATATATATTTTCATACACGATATTTAACTATCGCGTGACTAGATTCAGTAATCGCATATTAATAATCCGTTCGAACGCGTATTTCGTAAAACTTGTTCGCCAAAAGTATATTGCTTAAACGATGAGATTTCCGAATATCAATCTGCAATACGGAAATAATTATAAAAGAAGAGCGTATATTACAATATATGATTGCCCTTTGTGATTGTTATTTCCGTATTTCGAGCATCGGATATATTTCGAAATACAGAAAATTTATGAACGCGACGCCGAGAGCGAGAAGTGCAACGTCACAACGCCGCGTCGTTCGCGTCGCCTTTAGCACGCGAAGTTAACCGCGCAAAAACAAAACTGTCTCGCTTTCTTAATCTTAACAACTACTATTTCGATCTGTAAATGAAGCGCAGATATAATTAAGAGATGAGATTGGCATCGATCAAATGATAATTGAAACTTATATTAAACCTATATTTGTCGTTTATTGCAACACTTAGTTCGCGCAATTATAGATTCAATATTCATTAAGAAAAAGACGCGCATTGCCACCATGTCGCTTTTGACATGTAAAATTAATAATGCGAGAGACGAAATCACTTCGATATATCAATTGCATTTATGTTCTATTTGCAGAATGCGACGAATACGAGATGGTTGATTCAAAATGATTGCTGTTGCGATTTATTAAACTGGTAAATAAAATTTATATTAATTTTATATCTAATTATTAAAATATCTAATAATTTCTTGTATAATACAGTTTCGGCACTAGTATACGGATAATTCGTTTGAGCACGTATTTCACAATACTCGTGCGAATAGCATGTCGCGTATAAAGACAACTGCAGAAATCTTTCGCCATAGATGCATTCCAATGTCTAAATTTTATTCGTAAAGTATCGCGAGTATCGAACATGATACTGAAATTTCCTGCGTTCTTATTTTTCTGCTATAGTGAATTATGCACACGTCTAATTAATATCGACTATACGAACAAAATATGACATGGTCGCATAATATTTAGGATGCATTCCGCTTTTACGCTCACACGATGTAAACATTAGTTCATCCTTGTTTGATCAAATATCAAACAAGGATAAATGATATTTGCAAGCACTGTAAGCGCAAAATAAGACGTATCCTTAGCAATTATTTGCAACTGTACTTAATTTTAATAAACTATTTCTTTCAACTGATAGATGCTGTTACAAACTAAACAATGTGAAGAGAAGAGAGGTAAAAAGCAGGCTTGACAATTTTGTGAACAGGAGAAGGAGGAGAGGAGGAGGAGGCTCAAGAAAAGCAATGAATCAATTTTACGGTAAGTAAGCTTATTACTTACATAAAAAAATAAGTCATTTCTTCCCATTAGATTGTTTTATTTCAATAATTAACAGTAATAATTAAAAAAAAGAATTAATCTAAAACATTACGGAAATTTATTCTCATAAAGACAGTTTAGAAAAAATATAATTATTTTAATGGATATATAATTGAAAAACTATTGAAAAATTCAATGTGTATAAAAATTAATTTTTTAATTATTAATTATTTTGAACGCTATTTTAACTTGTATCTTGTATTTGTATGTTACAGAATCATGTAATGCATATAGCTGATAATTCCACTGTTGCATCAATCGGTCTTTCTTCTTTTATTGGTACGCGCAGTCACCGGTCACAATCAAGCCATTAGCCAATTAATGAAGATGCAGTAAAATATAATGGAGACTTCGCACGGCTCTGTACTACTGAGAGGTTGGGGCATCGGTCGGTGAGTGACAAAAATTTTGTCAGGTAACGAATCTGTATAAAATGTACAGATCTATCATTATATTA
>NW_017306059.1:1611376-1615511 GCF_001594115.1 Trachymyrmex septentrionalis | reverse complement strand
TACACTTTTTGATTTGCAAAGTCACAAACAACAGTATATAGCGTGACAAAGATAAAAATATAAAAAATAGATACATTAATTGCAATAAAAATTTATTACCATTAATTAGTTTAAAATCAATATATTTTAATGTCATATTTAATATGCGTTCAAGACGAAATTGAGAAACGGCAAATTAACCAAAATTAAATATATATATTAAATTGTATATAGGCTACAAGTAAAAGATGGATGTCAATTGCTACAATGATATTTAGTATTTAAAACATCGATAAGAATATAACATAGATAAACGTTTTAAACCTTTATTAGGTCAGTTCAAAACAAAAAAGTTCGCAACGTCAAGTCGGTTAACAACAAAATTCAAATAATACAAAAAGAGTTACAAAATTCCAGATGATTTTGTAATTCTTTTGATATTATTTGAATTTTATTGTTAATCGACTTGGCGTTGCGAACTTCTGTATTATTAACTATATTTGTTAAAATGAGATTGATTTAATGAAGGTTGAAACATTTATACGTGTTATATATTCTCTTATCTACGTTTTAAATATTAAAAATCATTTTAGCAATTGACATCCAGCTTTTACTTGTAGCCTACATACAATTTAACTTTTAATTTTTTAATAAAAATATTTATTTAATTTTAAATATAAAAATTACAAAAAACAATTCTAATTCATCAAAGAGTCTCAATTGACAGACTTCTTCAAAAACTGTTTTTTTTCTCTCTTTTTTTATCACACATTCCGCTTACAACCGCCCTTCTGTAGTACGCTGACAAAAATTTCTGGTTGAAAATGGACGAATTAAAATTTTCTGGTTAATATTATTAGAATTCTAATTGAGATAACCGGAATTGTTACGATACAATATTTCTAATAAATAAAAATATACTCGAATTCACATTTTTAAAACAACTATATTAATTAGAATTCTAGTTATCTCGACTACAATTCTAATAGATTTAACGAGAATATTCTGATTCGTTCATTTACCACCAGAATTAATATTTAATTCAATCAGACCATTTCTCTCAGTGTCTCGGCATTATCAATACCTTATTCCTTTTATAAATTTTCATTAACTTTTCGTGTGTCACTTAACGTTTCGGTTGCAGCTTTCTCATGGCACGTGCAATAAACGGTGCGTTTCTTCAGAAACATTTCCGGGTCTTACTCGAAATTTGTATAAATTCGGGATGCGGTCCGGGTAGTAAGATCGTTGCAATACGTGCCCAATTCTCGCCACGTTTACCGGTCTGTCGAGCTTGTCTCGTAAGACTAACGTCTAGGAAGCCGATAAGCCGAATTAACCACAATTTTTGCACGAGGGATGCGGGCAATAGCGCCCCAGAAAGTGGATTGCCTCGCGTCGCGTCTACCAGCCATGTGATTTATGCACTTGTTGTGACACATTATTGTGGATTCTCAGTATTGTGGTTATGAAAGCCTCGTCGACGTTAGACGCGCGTTAAACGTGATACGAGAAGCCGGTCGTATTCGCAACGATCTCACTGTCGGTCCCGCATCCGCCGCGTCGAACGTAGCAAATCATCACTTCGCGCAATCCGTATCGTTTCTTGCAAGTGCCATGGGGATGCAGCAACCAAGATATGAAACGATTCTTGAAACATTAAGATTTTTGTGAAGAGGGATTGATATACGTAACGCGTAGCCTTTATTGTAGAAAAAAAATTAAACGTAAAAATATAGAAGAAATATCAGGGGTAGAGTCCTGACGCGTTGGGAAAAAGGAGGAAGTATTACGTTAAAATATATTTATATAAATGATAAATATTAGCGTTGCATTTCGACCAATTTTAGAGGACTATTTTTAATTTATCCTTCGTTCCTTTATTAACCTCCCTTCTATAATAGCTCTTCTGTCTCGGTTCCCTCAATATCTTATTTTTTTCGTAAATTTTCTTTAATTTCTTTTGTGTCATTTAATATTTTTTTTTTTACAGCTTCCTCATGGCACGTGCAATAAACGGTGCGTTTCTTCAGAAACATTTCCGGGTCTTACTCGAAATTTGTACAAATTCGGGATACGATCCGAGTAGTAAGATCGTTGCAATACGTGCCCAATTCTCGCCACGTTTACCGGTCTGTCGAGCTTGTCTCGTAAGACTAACGTCTAGGAAGCCGATAAGCCGAATTAACCACAATTTTTGCACGAGGGATGCGGGCAATAGCGCCCCAGAAAGTGGATTGCCTCGCGTCGCGTCTACCAGCCATGTGATTTATGCACTTGTTGTGACACATTATTGTGGATTCTCAGTATTGTGGTTATGAAAGCCTCGTCGACGTTAGACGCGCGTTAAACGTGATACGAGAAGCAGGTCGTATTCGCAACGATCTCACTGTCGGTCCCGCATCCGCCGCGTCGATCGTAGCAAATCGTCAATCACTTTGCGTATCGTGCAATTTGCATTGTCATTTGCACTTTTCATGAAGGATTTGCAACAAGAATATATAGTGATTCGCGAGATGTTGAGAAAATTTATGCATAGAGAAATTGACGAAAGAGAAGGAGAGTTTTTGCAGGATGAACAAAGGGAAATTTGTAGGTGGAGTGTCACTCCAGATTAAGAAATCTCTTAACTACGAATCGTAGAATTCTAATAGCGGAGATTATGGATAATTGTAAAATGAAGATTTAGTAGAATTTATATATCTCTTATGAATAAACACGCAATGTGGATGAAATATGATATCATTTTTGTAAAATTAAAACATGTGTAAAGTATTTAAATATTATGTGGAAGAGAAAATAATTAATTCAATATAATATTTTGTTTTATGTAAATTTGGATTTTTAAGGTTACTTTTGCTGATATTTAATAATACATTGGTGAAAGCAAAAAATTTGAGGAAAATATTGGAGTCTGGTAACGATTTTTATTGTGTAATGCAATTTCTACCGCTTCGTTGAAAATCGAAGATCCTTGTTGCATGCATTAAATTTGAATTTTTATCCATGAAATCCGGATTCCGTATATAATAATTTCAATATTGGTTGATGACTGTTAACATTTTTAAAGTTGAATTATTAGTTAGGAAATGGTTTATGAGAAAAAAATGTGATTTATCTAAATTAGAATCTCAAATCACACACAAATATCATCAATATTTGCCTGTTATGAATCAGAAATGTTAATTCGTTTGTTTGTTCACCTCAATCATTTCTTATTTTTTCGTGCTTTGATAATTACTTTTAAAGAGATTTAAAAAGCGATTTACTGATCAAGTTACTCTTTCTAAATTTCTGTTATTCTATCAATAATTTTATTAACATCTTTTGTTCATGGTTGTTCAATTACTTAAATTGTTTGTTTGAATATCGGTCATTAATATATAATATAATGTATATGTATACTTAATTGTGTGACTCATTTCTCCTTATCTTATATATAACTTCAAGCTATCATATTCTAGAACATATATTTTAATAAGCTGGAAATATGAATACAACATCTTGATCCGCCGGTTTTATTCAATAGTTCTCTCTTATTCATAATTATGATTTTATATATAACTTATTTTATAATTTAATTTATATCAAATGTTATATTAAAAGTAATCTGAATATGAAATGAAAAATAATAAAACATATCTATATCGATAATCTTATAATTATTTATGTACGTTATTTGTAGCAGCATGGTAATTAATTATAATATTTTATTATTAGATACTGTATGTTTAGTTCTTTTGGATCTTATGTCATTTATTTTGTTTTGTGTATTTTGCTTTGCCTTGACGGTGTTTATCATATAAACATGCATTATATCTTCACTGTTGCATCGTCAACAATTTTCTATTACGTTATTATTTACTGATTTTTGATTATTAAAATATTACTAATATTATAAATTTCAATTTTTCGAGAAATATGTAAAGTTTTTTTATTTAGGCATTAATATACATATAATACGATAAGTCTTTTTAAACTTAAATAAAATTTCCGAGTTTAAACAACGTATGTCGTAAAGAAATATTCGATCAAAATTCTTATGCAGGTAATGAAATTTATAAACATATCTTCAGTTTTGTATGATTTTTACGGTTATTATCAATATTCTCTTTAAATAATTTCTTATTAGTTAAAATTTTTTTGGTATAATCTT
>NW_017306059.1:1610814-1611276 GCF_001594115.1 Trachymyrmex septentrionalis | reverse complement strand
TTATTAGTTAAAATTTTTTTGGTACGATCTTCTCGCGTATGTACTACACATGAATCGAACGTCTAATATTGTCTGTCAGCGATAATAATAATCCGACTGCAAGAAGATACCTCTCTCTTATCGATTTTTAATTGAAATGCGATCAGTCTGGTCATATGTGATGAAAGGTAAATCCAATCTAGTCTGAAGAAAAAAGGAGGAATATAATGGCGGAAGGAATAAGGTAAGTGGTCAATTTTGATCACGTGGAGTATAAGGTAATGTACAAAATTGTTATTTATTTATTTATTGTATATAGTATTTTTTTATATAGTATTTATTTATATAATATTTGATTTCCTCTATTTTCTGATATATGTACGAGACTGGAAAGATTCAATTTATATTTTAATCGCGCGCGTATATTTGAAATTCTGATTCTTAGATTTATCGCTCGAGTAGATTTCAGGTATTTTTCTGGAT
>NW_017306059.1:1607834-1610714 GCF_001594115.1 Trachymyrmex septentrionalis | reverse complement strand
ATCGGTCAGGTAGGAGTGTTAATAAATTGAGTTGAGAAGATTCTATTGTAGACAAATAATAATAACTTATGTATATAATAATTATAAGTACGTCGATATATTTATTATCATTGTATTAAATATTAAATTATTTATTATTATATAAAATATAAAAATAGTATATAATTGCATTTGTTATTATATTTTTAATAATAATAACAACTTAAAAAAATTATTAATTTTTAGAGACAATAAAGTATATTATATATTTTTGTAAATGTTATGTATTGTATTTGTAATTTGTATGTAATAATAATTGAATAATTATTGTGTTATTTATATAATATAATTGGAAATACTATGTATTGTAATTGTAATTTATGTATTAATAATTGTAAATAATGTTTATTATGTAATCAGATGCAATTAATAAGACAAAAATCGATGCGCATTTAATAAACGTTTGTTTTGGAAGGTTTAAAAATTTTTCTTGTTACCAAAAGATTGTTAATAAAAATTCGGGAAATTCATCGTTTAATATTCCATATTAAAAGTTATAATTTATGTGGCATGTATAATAATAATTAATCGAAGGCAATGACGATATAAATATTTTTACGCACGAAATTAACATTCATGTCTTAGATATCACGATGTCATAAGTAAATTTGATATATTTTTGCGAAATTCCAAATTTTATATATTAGAACTTGTTATAGAATTTGCAAAATGCCTAATTTTATCTCGCTTTTACAATGAAATGTACTCGTAAAGTATATAATATTAAATATTTATTAATTTTTCCCGTATTCTTAGATTATGTTTCGTATTAAATATATGTTAAATCATTAAAAGTTAATGCAAATACTGCATTATTTTCATGTTCATAATTGGGGCTTGTTCATGACTGTTCTTAGCATCAAGTAGTGGTTTAGTTCTTAGCATCAAGTAGTGGTTTAGTTCTTAGCATCAAGTAGTGGTTTAGTTCTTAGCATCAAGTAGTGGTTTAGTTCTTAGCATCAAGTAGTGGTTTAGTTCTTAGCATCAAGTAGTGGTTTAGTTCTTAGCATGAAGTACAACATATAAATGTTTATTTATAACGATGGAGAATAATGATTTTTAACGTGGAAAGGTATTTCTCGTCAGTTTGTGCGTAGCATCCATCCGAGATACCTATTTCGGTGCTTGAATCTGGGGATTCTTGGCCGTTACAGGGCTGAAATTAATTGATTGATTAATTAAGGATTTTTTTAAATATTTTCTAAAAGCAGTGATTTTGGCAATAAGTTAACGACTACGGCAATATAATTTTTTTTAGTCTAATTATGAAATTAATTAAATATAGTATGTTCTGAGACAAGAATTTATTCTTTCATTAATTAACACATTAATATTGCTTTAATAATAATAAGATTTAACGGATTGAACATGGATAGCAATTGTTTATAGATAAGTGAATTACATTAAATAAACTGAAATTATCTAGTTTTATTAAGTAATTGGTTTTGCGGTTTCTTTAAGAAAAAACAAATGGTTACAAATGAATATATTTTTTTATTTTAATCTTTAGTTTCTTTTAAGAAACTGTTTTCAGGCACTGGACATCCCTTTATTCCAAAATATTAATTAATTAAACAATTTTTTAGATTAATTTCTATAATGAAATACATACGCAGTCTATATATTATGCAAAAAATTTCTAGTTTTTATTTCTGTTAAAATTTTGTCAAAAAGATTTATGTTAATTTAAATAATTTATTGTAATAATATATAATGGACGTAATTAAAAATGTGCGTACTTAAAAATTCAAGACGAATCGATTGGGTACTCCAATATCAATAAGATTTTGATAGCTCTAATTATCTAAATATTATCTAAATATTACTTTAATTATTTAGATAATCCTATTTAATTACTTGAGTAACTGCTGCAGAAAAAAGAAGATTGATATAAATTTTATATTAATATTCGATTATAAAATCGAAATAAGAAAAAATGAATAAAATTTAAATCTCATTGTTATCGGTTCGATTTGTCTTGAACAGTTGGTACCTGAGAATTTTTGTACTCACATATATAATAAATTATAATGACGTATGTATTTTATTACTTTGACATATAATCATTTGCAACTGTCCTTCGATAAACATTATTCTATCCATGTTTTTTTATTTTGTTAAGATACTGTATTTTGTAATAATATAAAGAATATATTTTTGCATACAAATCTTGAGTTTGTGTACTATAAAATTGTAATTAATATCGATTAAGTTATCGTTAAAATATTCGATAATTGTATAATATTTGCATTATTTGTAAAAATTTGGAAAAGAGTAACAATTGTTAATTCGTTGCCAAGATGGGCGTTATTATAAGAACAGTCCGAAAAATTTGGGATTAGTTTCCTCCTGCAACGGAATTCTTACTGTCCAACGAATCACTTAACTTTCTTTTGCGTTGATGTCGTGAAACTTGACGAGAAGCAGAGCACAGCTCGCTCTCTATGGAGATCATTCTTCTTTCAATCGGATACTATCCAACGTCGTCTTACTCGGAAAGACCTGATCTCATTGTTGGATTAGTTATTTTCTATTTAATGCAGTAATAATGCAGTGTTCCCTCGCGATTTTTTAGAGACTCATAAAGTTATCTCTTTGTTGAAGATAAAGCGAGAAATAGAATTTATATATGTATGATTAAATCGTTTGGTTTATTCCATTATATTATTTGAATCATAGTTGCGATATTGCAATACATTTAATAGTTATAAATAACATTTTTATTATCATATAAAGAAATAATAATTATAAAAGACACGTTGCAGAATTAAAAATTATATGTATTGGAATTCATTAGATTGTTTCATTCGTCACATCGTCTTGTATCGAAGTTGCGTACTT
>NW_017306059.1:1605730-1607734 GCF_001594115.1 Trachymyrmex septentrionalis | reverse complement strand
TATATATATATATATAAAATAAATTTATTAACAATCTTTTTGGTTGTTCACGATTGCTCGCATAAATTAAAAAAAAGCAAAAATTTTGCAGTTGTATTTGATAATTAATAATAAATGCTAATAATTATTTGTCGATTGGCCGTATCATTTGTCGTATAGCCACATTTTACATCGCGATCGTGAGAATTTTGTGTTACGTTTTACGCATACCGAATGTTTTCTCTATAATTTCATGTTAAAAAGAAATTTTACGCGTATACATATTGTACATTATATAATATTTTCAGTTTTATAATGTAATTTTTTGTAATATTGGGTGGATCCATATATTCGTTCGGTTTTTGTTAGTAGTGCAAATTTTTTACGAATATCTCCGGTTCTGGTTGCCTTCAAAAATTTTATTTTCAAAACAATTTTAGCCTTCAAAAACCGAACGAATATATGGATCCACCTAATATGTTATGTATAATGTAAAGTAAATTGTATAAAAAATAATGTATATAATAAAAATAATGTAAAGAAATATATCATAAAATAGGGTAACTTTAGCCTCTGTTTTGTAATTCTTACAATTAACGACAGTAACTGTAAATATTGTTATATATTGTCATTGAGCAGATTTCATACATGAAAAAATTACGCAATGACAATATAACGACATCGATACTGTCATTAAGAGTTACAGAATAAGAGCCTTCGTTTCCAGAAACTTTGACACAAATTGTAAAAATACATATGCATTGCATATGTCCAAAATCATGACATAAGATTCTTAAAACTTTGTTAAAACAATAGTTCGATTAATTCTTTATAAGATTACGTTTTTAAGATGTCATATGTCCAAATTTTGTATGCTGTATTGTCAACATTTGGGCTAAATTTATTCTGATTTTTGACAAAAATTATCCCATTTTATGGTACTGTAAAGGAAAGAGGACTGCCGATCGGATGGCAGGGGATATGGTGAAGGGCCTCTATAAATTAACTTGTTTTTATCAAATTATATGACGTATATGCGTAATTCGAGTGTAATATATTTTATAACTTTTTTGTATAGTATGTTGGTTTAAAAGTTAAAGAAAAAAGGAAAATGTGTAAAAACTGAAGTAGCAAGCTGACGTTATTTGTCGTCATTTAACGTTAAAATGATGTTTTCCATATTATTTTGATATCAAAATTACGAAAAATAACGTGACTTGCTGAAATAAAAAAAAAGAGGACCGTCGATTATAATCGATGGGGGTGGTGGAGGGCCTCTTATAAATTAAATTGTATATGCCACATAATCTGAAAAATGTATAAAAGTAATTTGATTATAACGTACTTTATGATTTTTTTACGTAGTATGTTATATTAAAAGTAAAAAAAAGAAAAAAAAAAGAATCCTCAAGTAACAAGCTAATGTTATTTGTTGTCATTTGACATCAATATAACGACAAATTAAAATAATGTCAGTTTGCTAAAGTTAAAAAGAGGACCATAATAGCTACGTTCAGCAGAAAGAACAGCTTTGCAACTGCTGTAAAATTCTTGTACGATTTTTCAATATAATTTATTTATATATTAATGTAAATCCATAAAAACACAATAACAAGAACGAATCGTCCTGAAGAATTTTACAACAGTTGCAAAGCTGCTTTTTTTTTTCTAAACGCAGCTAATATCTATATTTACTGGAAATTAATATAGTTCGCTAATAAATCTATTGTGCATGTGCAAAAAACCTATATCCGAATGCACTTATCGTCAGTATATATAGCTCCGTAGCTTCTCAATTGTATTTATTCACATAATAAGAAAAATATATAACATTGCATATATTTCAATAATTTTCTAAATCAGTATTTCAAAAAAAAATGTCACGAGCGATTAAATATTTATTTCTGTAATCATTGTTTATGCTTAATAGTTACAAAATTTTATTAATTTTTTTCTTATCACTAATCCCGAGAAAAAAATATTTTATATATAATTATATAAAATTATATATAATTTTATATAATT
>NW_017306059.1:1588180-1605607 GCF_001594115.1 Trachymyrmex septentrionalis | reverse complement strand
TTTTTTTTTTTTTTTTTTTTGAGATCATGGATTTTGTTAAATCGGATTATCAATTTTATCGCTGATAGCATCAACGAGATATTAAAGACCGACATCTTTACGGGAATTCGCGTTCGTGTGAATATTGAAATAATTAAGAGTCAAAAACTGATAATATTGTACTAATTTTATGATTTATTAGTTCAGTAGACGTATTTATGCATTTATAACTCATTAACACTTGATTTTTCTTTGAAATTGTAATTTTAGTGTTGTCAAAGTTTGATAATAAATCGATATTTAGTTCATATAATTGTGCTACATGTAACACGATTATATGAATCAAATCGTTTTCTCATCTCCAGCCTTGAAAAATGAACGATGTACCCTAAGAAAAGTGAACGTTGTAGTTTACATCCACTTTGTCAGAGGGCAGTAGTGCGCGGCAGCATTTTGCGGTTACAAGTTTTAGCTCTCAGATTTCTTTCTAACGTAAGTAATGCACAAGCTTTCACATATGACGTAAATCTTATTGCCGGGTCTCCAAGAGACGGCAGTAAATCGTATGTCATACGCCAAAACTTGTGCGTTATTTACATCTACAACTTAAGTTGCTAAGTGTTACAATTCTTGTGTTCACACTCTAATGCATTATAAAAATAGTAATAATTTAAGTCTAAAAAATATAAAAAAGTTAAAAAGCGTTAATTATTAAAATAAACGCAACAGAGAAGAATAAAATGCACTCAACTTTTAGATTATATCATTTAATTTAAATGATAAATATTTATTTGATGCTTTTTATATTTCTTAGGTTTAAATTATTCCGAATTTAATTATTATTTTTAGAATATATTGTTATGTAATTATCTTTTGTCATAGAACACAGCACCATTGCAAATAATGTAAATAGCATAGAACAAAATTAAAGGACGTATTACCCGCCAAAAATATCCGTGGCTACGTAGTTCAACGTGAACATTTGTGCATACAGAGGCGCCAGTGAACGAGTTCTATTTAAAACACGGGTACGTCAGATATTTATTTTCGAGCTTCTTTCTGAGTTCATTTTTTGTGCTACACTAATGTCACATTTTTTACACTTAAACTAGTAAAATTGATCTAAATTAGCTTACAGTTAGATATATTGGAGAGAGAAAGAGAAAAGATGAAAAATACAAAGAATGTAGTTATCCATGTATTTTGTAACGCAGGGACAAAATTTTTTTGAACATTTTATTTTGAAGTGAGTTTGATACATATTGAGTGTTTGTATCTATAATACTGCAGTACATATTGAGTATTTGTATATATAATACTGCAGGGTGACTATTAGGATTATATTGAAAGTAAACCATTATATATTTTCCTATTCTGTTTTGACAATCATTTGTTTTAACACAATTCTAATAGCCACCCTGTTTTAATGATTGCCGTTGTCAATAATTAAAATATCATCATGCTATTCACAATCAGATGCTAATTTTTTCAAATCTTTTTCGATGAAACGATAACAGTGCCATTGTTCCTTTGATGTCAGATCACTGGCTCCATACATTTTATAAAATTCTTGTGCTGGATTCCAATTAAGAACCACAAAGTCTAATTTATGACAATCATTCTCAATTGCTTCCTGCGAATATTTTATTATTAGACATATATCACATATGTTACTCTAACTAAACATACCTTTGCAACCGCTTTTAGAAGTTTGATGCCAACATGTTTTCCTCGAAAGTCTGGCGTTACATAGATATCTTCCAGATACATAGATTTTCCACACCATGTAGAATAAGTGTAATAAGACAAAGTATATCCAATGACCTTTTCATTAGATGTTGCTACATTACAGAAATATAAAGGTTGCCCGTCGAAGCCATCTCTTTCTAAGGCTAAAAGTTTTTTCAAGTTTTTTACCACAAAATATTTTATTTTAAAGATATTTCATAACATAATAAAATATGTAACTGTTATAAAAATATATAAGTCTCACTTTTGTAATCAATTTCTGGTCCATCGGGCATTTTTTCATAGTCTGCCAATTCCTGAAAAATAATATTCTTTATATTGTCCAATCGTTATCGGTTATCAACAAAAATTACCTGTATGAGCATTCTGATGGCTTCACAATCTTCACGTTTAGCTTTTCGTATGATGATTTCAGACATTATCAAATATAAATTCCGGCGTCAAATATCAATAAAGTACATACGAAAGTATGTAAGAAAGCAAACCTAATGATTATATCTCCTTGAATGATCTGTAGTAACTGATCTAATCTAGATATATGTATATAATGTAATGATTAGTATTTGTGCATGTAAGTATACATACACATGTATGATCGTAGCTTCGTCAAATGTGGACTAGTATTAATTGCTATAGTTTCTGCATTTGAAACATCCGGAAGAGATTGGACAGAAACGTATTTTAAGCTTGCAACACACGATGCTTGTTTTCCTGCTGGATTGCTAGCTGGATTAGAATTTTGCTACTGTATTGGCTGCAATACTGGCACTGATAGCACCACAGTCAATACGGTGCGTGGTAAATCCAGCTAGCAATACAGTAGGAAAACAAGCATCACGCCGATTTCTCTTTCTCAAAGTGTCCGCAAGTCTACATTGCGCATGTCAGTTAAACGTATGCATTAATATTATTGTAAAAATGTTAAATTATATATTGTAGCAAAGAAGGAAGTAAGATTCTTTTTAAAAATATAAAGTGCAGGTAATTAAAAAAAATATGCAAAATAAAATGAAACATTCAATGTATAATACATGCCAAGCATGCGCGAAACATATCTATTTCCAATTTCTTTTGAAGAGAGATGTACGGATAAGGACACGGTATGTCTTGTCATATCTATAAAGTCTATGGATAAGATAAGATAAGATGGATAAATAAGATAAATCGATCGGAAAGGAGAAATATTAAAAGAGCACAATTGAAATTGACTAAAAAAAATTATACGGTACGATACACGCTGGAATTAAATATTGCAAAAATAATATATTATTTAATACAGTATGTATCACTTAAGATTAAAGAAATAATTTTTTAATCTCATAATATAATTTATACGAGAAATTTTTTATTGATGTTTTACTTTTGAAATAATAAAATAATAATGAAAATAGAGAAAGCACAATAATTGTGACGCAAAATTTTTTGAAAATATATTGAGTTAAAAATCAATTTCGTGCACTCAATACTCTCTATTTTTATTAATATTTTATTATTAATTTAAAATTATAGCCATTGCAATAATTATTGTTTAATTTTAATTTTAAAGTTCATTTGAAATTAAATATTTGTATGTATAATATAATCATTACCGCTGTTAGTTAATTACAATATATTTATGCTATTCAGATACCAATTCTTTCAAATTTTTTTCTAAAATACGGTAACGGAGCCATGGTTCCTTAGAGGACAGATTAATAGCATTATGTTTTTTGTAAAATTCTCGCGCTGGATTCCACTCAAGAACCAAAAAGTCTAGTTTATGACAACCATTCTCAATTGCATCCTGCAAATATTTCGTAATCAGATACATATTGCATATGCAATTCTAACTGAACATACCTTTGCGACAGCTTTTAGAAGCTTGGTGCCAACATTTTTTCCTCGAAAATCCGGTGTCACATAAAGATCTTGCAGCAACATACCTTTTCCACACCATGTGGCATAATTGTAATGAGAGACTGCGTATCCAATGATCTTTTCATCACACGTTGCCACATTACACAAATATAAAGGTTCCCCGTCGAAACCATCTCTTTCGAAGGCTAAACAATTTTTATTATAAAATATTGTTTTAGAGACATTTTATAACATAATATGAAAGCACACAAATCTCACTTTTATCATCAATTTCTGGTTTATCGGACATCTTTTCGTAATTTAGAAGTTCCTGTAAAATGACATGTTTTATACATAAAGTTGTGTAACGTTTTTATTAATTATCAATAAAAAATACCTTTGAAAGTTCTAGGATGACTTTACAATCTTCACGTTTAGCTCTTCGTACAATTATTTCAGACATTATCAATAGCGAGAGATTTCGTTTTTAAATATTGCAAATAAACATGAATATTTGAAAAATGTTGAAAATGTTCCGTACAGATGGAAGAAAGTAAATCTAATAACCTCGAATGGTCTGTGAAATCTGAGACAATCTAACAGCGGTATAATATATGTATGTGTGTGCGTGTGCATGTGTGTGCGTGTGCATGTGCGTGCGCGTGTGATGTGATATGTACCTATATATTAGTGTCTGTAACCTACGGGTTGCTCGTCATGAGCAGACAGTGCGAATTGGTCGAAAAATTCTTTACCATTTTACAATTTTTGCAATAAACTAGATATTCATTATTAAAAATCGCTGAATAGTTTTCAATATTTTTTTATGCAAGTGCTATCAACTTTATAGCAAACAACAAGGATGTAATGATCCATTGTGTCACACCGTTTGTTGGAAGACACACAGAAAAACAAGTGACAAAAATCGTTTATTTTCTTATAGAATTCTGAGAATTTTTTCAGAATTTTTTAATACCGCATTTTTTCATGTTGATAAAAATAATTGCCATTAAGAAAAATGCAGTAGTAAAGAGTTAATAAAAAATTTTGAAAAAATTCTTAGAACTCTATGAGAAGGAAATAAATAATTTTTGTCTCTTGCTGTTTTTCTATAAAGTTGATAGTATTCGAATAAAAAATTATTGAAAAACAATATTTAGCTAATCTTTAAAAATTAATATCTCATTAACTATTGCGAAAATTTTAAATGAATAAAAGACTTTTTGACTCAGTTCGCTCTATCTGTTCATGACGAGTGATCTCATGAGTTACAGACACCTTGTACATGTCCATATTTACATCTTATTTTATCAACAAATGCCCATTTATCGATAAAAATAAAGGGTGAATTCTTATCAATATAGATTTGCTATAGTTTATATTAAAAACAGTGCAGTGTTACAGAAATTAACTAGAAGTATGGAAAGACATATATTTCTCTCTCTCTAAAAAGCCTTCGAAGGATAAAAAATATATATATAAGAATATCGTATTGAAATAAAATAAACTAAGCTAGGAACGCAATCACAAAAAGTAAAAATGTAACATTTGTCAATGCAATAAAATTTAACAATGTTATTGTAATAAAACAATATGAACAAGAAATTGAAAGACCATTTTTTACTTTCAATTTACAATTTCCCTCGAAAATCCGACGTCACATAAATATCTTCTAAACGTATCCTTTCCATACCATATGAAATAAATGTAATAAAAGAGCGTATATCCGATAATCTTTTCATCATATGTTGCCACGTTGCATAAATATAATAGTTGCCCGTCGAAGCCATCTCTTTCTAAAGCTAAACATTTCTTTTATTTAAAAAAAAAATTATTGTTAGAAATACTTCATAATATGTATTTTATATATATATAAATCTCTTATAAATCTATTTGTGGTCTATTGATCATCTTTTCGTAGTTTGTCAATTCTTATAAAATGACATATATTTTATGTTGTCTAACATTTTTGTATCTATTGATTATTAATAAAATTTCGCTTCAATAGCTTTTCGATGGCTTTACAATCTTCATGCCTAACTCTTTGAATGATCATTTTAGATATTGTCAATAGAGAGTTTATATATTCCGACATCAAGTGTGAAAGAAATTTAAAAATGTTGAGACTTTTATGTACGTATAGATGGAAGAAAATGAACTTAATGATTATAATGGTCATAATGATTCCTTAAGGTCTGGTTACTTTGACTTTAAGTAAAGCTTAAAATTCTCTTTGTCTCTCTTTCGCTTTAAAACGAGACAGAGAGTTTTAAGTCTTGCTTAAAGTCAAAGTAACATTGGTACGACCAATCTAAATGACCTAAGACCTGAGACAATCTATTCTAGCACGCGCATACACACACACATATACACACACACACACACACACAATGTCGTAAAAATCGTGATGTTTGTTAAAATCAGAACTATCAAAGTTGTTTCTCTAATTTTCATCTTTACATTAAAAATAAGTATTTTGAAAAGATCTCGATGTCAGCTATAAAAATATCAAGTAAAAATGAAAAGTTGTAAATTGACCTTGAAAATCCTATACTTTTATACTCAAATTCAAGTAAGAACCCTGTTTGATGCATTATTAAAATCCTACAACTTTTATATGAAATATTTTTTTCAGGAATACTTCGAAATTCGATTGTATCCAAACTTTTGATTCACTCTATATATCATAGAATGATAGTGTAGTTATCGACAGTTCATGTCTTTCTCTGTACTTATCTCCGGATATTCATCGAGTTCGTCTACCGCATCGGTTTCCAGAGGATTCCTCGAGGGCGCTGCGTTCCCGCATTATCCGATGACTGCCAATCTTGAATTTTATGTGTGCCGGCTGTTTCAAGCATCAAAACAAACTCGAGAAACTGTGATTGCCATCACTTTGGATCGATATTAAATAATCAGCTAATATTTAAATAATTAGCACGATATGAGCCGCAGGAAAAGAGCAAAGGTTCGTATTTTTCACATTTTTCTCATTAAGATTCGTCTAGATTCCAGAAATGTTTTAACTTTTGTGGTTAAGTGCATCAACATCGATTTTGAGATAAATCGTCGTACGCTGGCTTGTATTTTATCTTTTATGTGATAGTTAATGAAATGAATGATTTTTATCTGATTTATTTCATAGTTATTCATGGATATACTGTTTATCATGAGACAGGACAGGTATTTTGGTTATGTATACACTTGTATATGTCATTTGGTGATATATATTTATTTAACTACCTGCAGTTATTTTGGTTTTACTTTTAAACATATTTATTATTTATGTTTTATGGGTTTTTTTTATATAGCATCTCAATTTTTAATTAATGAGTGAATGAATTTAGAGGTATATTTAATTATAGGTGGAGTATAGAGAAATGGAGGAAAAGTATAATCAGTTGGAAGATGAAAACGCCTCGGATACATCAGAGAAATCTAAAACTGGTCTCGTAACACCTGAAAAAAAGGTACCTATTGAGATAAAAAAGGAATCTGAATCTACAGTACCTGCTCCTATACCTTCTGTCTCAAAATCCGAGGTTAAGGATGATGATGATCAAGATAGTGATCACGAAGATCCACATGGTGAATTTTATAAATTAGTTATTAGTTTTAAATTTGGTAATGTTGATAGGGATATTAATTTATATCTATACATTTAGTAAAGGAATTGTTAAATGGATTGGAAGGTGCAGCCTTTCAGAGTCGTCTTCCGTTTGATAAATTGACATCTACTGAAGCTGCTTGTTTTCCTGATATCGCTGGTGGACTACTACAAACACAGAAAGTGTTTTTACACATTAGGAATAGACTTGTGAGTATTTAAATTGATCTCATTGTACTTTTTTTAATGTGATTGAATTTTAGCTGCAAATCTGGTTGGAAAATCCAAAACAGCAGTTAATCATCGAAAATGTATTATCACAAATTGAATCACCTTATAACAGTGACACAGTACTTGCTCGTAGGATTCATGCATTTTTAGAGCGACATGGTTTTGTAAACTTCGGAGTTTTTAAACGTCTTAAGGTAATTTAAAAATTATATATTTATAAAATTTCGATAAGTAGCGATCATGGCACAGAATGTTGCGTAACAGTTAAAGATCCGGATTCAAATTCACCTAGAATATACATATCAGATCTTCTTTGATCTCTTGGATTATCTTTTGGAAAGCAATGACAAATTATCAAGAATATCTTTGTCATGTCAACTTTTTTTAATAAACTATTTAGATCTAGCATTAAAAACTGTAGATCCTATATATCAATAAATATATGCAAAAGAGGTTACTATTTCTCTAACATAAGACACTGGAATGAGAAGAATAATTTTAATATTTATATAATATGTAGTTAATTCGATCTTACGTTCGACTTGCTAAACAATTGATAAGCAGTGTTATCTAGCATCTTCAATATCATATTATAAATCAATATTGCAATTCATGTATTATACTATATATACTATATATACATATGTATATATGTATGTATATATATGTGTATGTATAATTCAAATTACAGTATCAATTTAACATATATAATATTGGGGATGCTGGATGCTATACAATATATATCAATATTAGAGAAATGAATAATCTATATTTATTTGCAGCCTTTACCAACTAAAAAATTAGGTAAAGTCATTGTAATAGGGGCTGGTATTGCTGGATTGGCAGCAGCTCAACAAATGCAACAATTCGGCTTAGAAGTAATTGTGTTGGAAGCTAGGGTAAGTACTTAGTAATTATATAAAATAAGATAATTATCTTATTTTAGTTTATTCTTGAGTCTACGTTTGTTTTGCTAATTCATTTGCATTTTAGGATCGTGTTGGTGGACGAATCGCTACGTTTCGTAAATCAAATTATATTGCGGATTTAGGAGCTATGGTAGTCACAGGTCTAGGTGGAAATCCTGTAACGACTCTTAGTAAACAAATTAATATGGAGCTTCATAAGATACGTCAAAAGTGTCCATTGTATGAAAGCGATGGCCAAACGGTATGTTTGAATTATTTTAATAAAATAATGAAATAAAATAGATTTTACTGTACAGTATTAAATTTGATACAGTTATTATAAATATTCTTGGCATTGAAATTGTTTTATAATTATGTAAATAAAAATTAATCATATGTTACAAAGTGTAAGCAGTATATTTTATGTTTTTTACAGGTTCCCAAAGATAAAGATGAAATGGTTGAAAGAGAATTTAACAGATTACTAGAAGCAACTTCTTATCTGTCGCATCAATTAGATTTTAATTACGTAAATAGCGCAGGATCTGGAGGACAGCAAAGTAGTAATGCACGTCCAGTATCTTTAGGACAAGCATTAGAATGGGTAATACGTTTACAAGAACAAGGTGTAAAGCAGCGTCAAGTAGCGCATTTACGTTCAGTACTTTCGTTGCAAGGACGGTTAATCACCAATCAGCATAGAGTACGTATAAACTATAATTTAATGAAATATTTTTTAGATAAAATATGTGATTATAAAAAATAATGTGATTGTACAATTAATTAAATAATAATTAATTTATGTCATAGATGATCTCTATTATGGATCGTTTAATGGAACTGAATAAACAATATAAAGAATTGACCGAAAGTAAATTACAAACTCGAGATATAACGCAAGAATTCGTGCTCCGATCTAAGTTACGTGATCTCCATAATGTTTGCAAGGTATGTAGTTTATATAATAAAAATATAAATTTATATAGTATATTAAATATATTTTTATTATATAGTATAATTAAAAATATATTTATATAGTAAAATTAAATATATAATAAGACATATATGATATGTTTATATTTTATTCTTTAGGAATGGGATCAATTATCAGATCAGCAAAAAGAAATTGAAGCAAAACTACAAGAATTGGAAGCATCACCTCCTAGGTAAATATACGTTTTATATTCTACACGCGTTATTATATATCTACGTTAAATATACCAATTGATATAAATTTCTTTTGTTTTGAATGCAGCGACGTCTATTTATCATCCAAAGATCGGCAGATACTGGATTGGCATTTTGCGAACTTGGAGTTTGCCAATGCAACATCTTTGTCGAATTTGAGTTTGAAGCACTGGGATCAAGACGACGATTTCGAGTTCACTGGAAGTCATCTAACGGGTAAGTCCACTAATTATTTTTAAAAGGAGCATTTTGAAGCTATAATGCTTGAAAATTTGCAAAACGGAGATTGTGTATATTATTTGTTAAATGCATGATCGTATTATTTTGTATCATTCGCAATCACCGTTTTCTTTAATCGTAATGTGTACATTAAGATATTCAATACTAGTTGAACAAAATTGACAAATTAAGTATTAATTAATTGCGGAATATTTAATTAATAATATTGTATGGATCGAAACACATATAAGGTCCTATGAAATTAGATTCGTGATGTATGTTTGCTAAAAGATGCACATCCAAGTCTTTCGACATTTTCTGAAAATTGCTAAAGTAGAAAGGAGATGGTACAGATAATGAGTGAATTATTCGCGAGTTGCATCTCCTTTATAGGCGTTTGATATTCTCGCTTTTCGCGTCTCCCTGTAGTTGACTTTATCAACCTTATTGAAAGCCGATAGCATGAGATTCCGTGTAGATAGCCGTATCCCCCCATGCGATCGAGTACCAGAGTTCTCATTATGTGAAATTATACTATGATCATAGCCCGTAAACCCTTACGAGCTTACTAAAGCGGCGACAGAAAAGCCACGCCGTTAAAAATATTTTACGACCGCCGATGTAAACGGGTATTTTTGCGCTTTATATCGGCAAATAAATCGTTGTCGAGTTATTTTAATTTTATGAGATGTGTTTATCAAGACATGCATGGATGTCCATATTCTTTATTACGCATCATACTAAACCTAGCGATATTAATCAAATTTTACATTTTATCGTGTACTTTAATGTACATATGTAAAAAACCATAACGATCTGAACGTATATGTTTTTTTAATGAGATAATCAATTTAAATATTTTACATACATTTTTTTCAATGTAAATTAACTTTAATCTCAGTTTAATTTACTCTTTATCTTTTTATTAATCCTTAATACTAAGGAAAAGATAAAAAGTAAATTAAATCAAGATTAATTGAAGTTAATTTACATTGGCAGAAATGAATATTATTGATTTTGGATGGAATACGTTAAGTAATCGCGTCTTTTGTGAGAATATTTTTTTTTATCTTTTCCTTAATATCTTCGCTATATTGTCTTTTACTATATTTTTAACATATTTTTTCGTGTTGTACTAGCGAAAAATTCCGTTTGCCATGAACTAAGCTAAGAAGATTAACATTCACGGTGGAAATCCGACTATGTCCTTAACTACGCGGTACTCGATACGCAATCGAAACTAGCCGCTATCATTCCCGCAGTAACGCGGCTTAACTGTGTCAATACCGCGTTGCAAATTCGACGAATCGGTCGAAGCAAGTGGACGTTGTTCAGAACACCAATCCAAAGTCGTCCCATCGACGCGAAATGGAGCATATAGGACAAGAAGAAACAGAGATCTGTTCCGATTCCCGGGATGACCGATTCGCACAGTCATTTGAGCTTAGCCCGAACCCGAACTCAATACATTCGTATACGTTTACACGTCATGTACATTCACGTACACATGTTTCTGTGAGTGATAGCGCAATAAAAATTTAAGAAGCAGGGTACAACCTGATTTAAGGATAATAAGAAGAATAGGAATAAAAATCAGAGACCCTCGTATTTGAGATAGTGAGTTTTGTTTTAATTCATTCTTGAGTTTATTCTTGTTTTGCTAATCATTTAGCGAATCGAATGGACCAAACTATTATTTCAAATAGCTCATTGTGTCAAGATAATTTCTTATTATATATTAACTATTGACCTGAGAAAATATAGATCACTTGAGGTGTTTTTTACACTCCAATTAAAATTGTTATTAACAAGATATTGTGTATTATTGATTGTTTTTTTTATTTGTTGGCATTTGAAAACAGATATGGATTTACTCATAATATTTTATTTTAAAAAGTAAATAGAAACTATACAAATAAATATTAAACGAAATAAACGTTACATGGCTTATTATAGAAGATAATTATAGAAGATATAGATATTTCTAAAAAAATTGTTTTTAATTAATATAACGTTTTTTTATTGCGGTTTGATGGAGTTGCATATTTAAAAGTTTATGAAGAACATTCCTTAAAAAAAAAAATGTATCTAAAATAAAAAAAGAATTATCCATTTTACAACGTTTCATGTTTTCTCGATATTGAAGTGTAAAAACATTACAAGTGGTTATTTCCAGGTCAAATACGTCTGTGGATCTGGAGCAGAGTAATGAACAGAATAAGTCCATTATCCCGCTTTAGCTCCTTTTTTTTTTATTTGTGTCTCTTGATCGAAAAAGAAATCTGTTCCGATCGTATCGCGCACGGAATTGCAGAGCACAAGCGGATGCATTTCGACCGTGCGAGAATCGGGAGCGTGGCAATGGACGACTCGATATCCAAGGGGGACGTGGGCCATGGCCCCCCATGACTGACGTGCATCGATGATCATGACAGTCTTTTGCTGCAGCGAATCCCACCGTTGTTGTCCACTGCGCGCGATTAATGAGATGTAAACAATTTAACGCTAAATTAAACACGACAATAGGGATCTCTTTTTTTTTTTCTTTCTCTCTCTCTCTCTCTCTTTGAAGCAGCCCCTTTGGCAGCGCTTCGGGCGCGAGCACTGATCCACTTGATATAATCGGAACGTCCAAGATGAACCGTCCACAGCGCGCTCTTTACGGACCATCAGTTTCTTCTCGGTTTCAAACGAGACCTGCCGAAGAGTTTGGCCACGATTTTATCGAGAAACGCACCGAAAACAATACTTTATAGGACGTTTGTCTTGTTCCAATTTTTCTGGTTCCATCCATTTCACTCGGGTAACATACCAGTTTATATCTTTTTGTTGCCTTATCTAGGTAAGAGCAGCCGCTCCTTCGTTCCTACGTTAGGACGCTTGGAATTTAATAATATAAGGAAGATCAGTGGTTTGACTCTTTGTAAATCGTTTCTTTAAGATACCCTTAAAACATTCAAGTTTTTAATATAAACGTGAATACTGAAATGTTTGGCACTTTTTACAATTCGAGGGCGATGTGAATGTTTATAATTACAGATTATAAATAGAGAAAGAAGTCGTCGAGAAGTTTTCTCTAAATAATGATATGGATTTATGTGATTGAGCGAATTCTCTTCTAACATTGTCACCTCTCACCGTGCTTGTAATTCTAAATGACAATTTGTTATCATTATATTATATATTGTCGTTGCACAATTTTTTTACCATGTATAATACGACTAAATAACGATATCGATTTACATTGTTATTAAAAGAATACGTGCACTGGCCACTTGTCGTCACGTATCGCGGAAATATTCGGCAACAATTTCATGTGCACTTTTGATCATATCCGCGAAGTTAAGGCGGAACAAAAAGTGCGTAAGGCTGCCTCGCGCGTTGTTCCTGTTGTTGCACGAGGAAAAACACAGCGACGTGATCGCGAGGTTCTATTTTACTCCGATCTCCATGGGTTTCTTCCCAGTCTACGCACGTTCACGCTCCGAGACCGAATACTGCGAATACGTGCCGTTGCGCTCTTTCTTCCCATACTTTATGCGGTTATTGATCCGACCTATGCAGTCGAAGCTATTCTCGGGGAGTATTTGGTGCGCCAAAATTTATGGATGTATCTCGAAGACGCCGGCCGTCACGGAGGTACCGTCTTGGCCTTCTTCACCGGTTACCTCGATCAGCCATATAACGTAGAGTTACCGCGGGCTCTGCCAGCAACGAGATACCGGCCAACCACGTCGTCGGGATGCGTTTTTGGGATGCGACGACGTCGATTTTTCGTTACCCGTAGACAGCTCGGCATCGTGCACGTGACAACCCACAGGGTGTTTGTAGAATTTGTAGAATTTCTCCATCAATTCATTCCTTTCCTAGGAATATCCATGAATTGGAAGATAGTCCTTCTGTAACGAAGTAAGTCCTTCTGTAATTTTGTTGGTCATTTTCTTTCGCAGTTCTTCAGATCTGTAACCCAACAGTATCTTGATAATTAAACCTCGAGCAAAAATATCTCGAAAGCAAAGCTCATTTGAAAAATAGATCGTTTATGTCTGAAGTCATTACTGAGAAGGTTTTATTTCCCGTCTTTGATCTCCTCCGTTTTTAATTTGTTAAACGGCTCTGTAATTGTGCCATAAAGCTCTCGCGATAGCAAGCTTTATCACAATCAGCTTGTCTCGATGGACAAGTTGCCGTTCGAGGTCGCTGATATTCACGAAACACCCTGTATAAACTTCCTCGGCCACGAGGAGAGGTCCGTGTACGATCAGGAGCGCAACGACGAGTCGGGGGAGGGACGGGGGCCATTTACGATGTATCGAAGACTTCTATATGCCGTTCGTTGACTCCGATCGTCGCATTCCACGCCGTCCCTGTGTCGCTTCCAAAATTATATTGTCGTAAAGCTGACTTCATGCGCGCGAGGTCTCTCCTCTACCCGCGATCTTTCTCCTCCTTGCTGTTACAGAGGTAGGGGGAGGGAGGGAGGGAGGAAGGAAGGAAGGAAGGAAGGAGGGAGGAGGAGGAGGAGGAAGGAGTTACAGCCGGCGTGGTAACATCCGCGCGTAGGGTTCCAACTTCCAACACGCGGATGTCCTTCGCAGGATCTCGCGAGCCGACTGGTTCCACTCGCCACCTTCTCCATCCTTCCCTTCCCTCTCATCCTTTTACGCGCCTCCTCGCGTCTCCTTGCGCGCGTAATGCGTGCCGTTGCCCGCGATATACCGTACGCGTCGTTAACGCGTGTATATTTTTAAATTAATCGGGATCGGGACACGATAAAGGAGATTACTCGGCCGTAATGCGGCGATGACGGTTCCTCGAGGCGCGAACCGGGCACGCCGTGGGGACACGACGAAATTCCCTTGGTGCGCGATCGCGCTAATTGACGCGAGAATAACCCAGCGTGCTTTTATCGGGGACTCGGAGCGATTTTGCGGCGAACCCGCGATAAAAGGAGAGGAAAAATAAAAGTGAGAAAAGAAATGAAGAAAATAAAGATAAAAAGAAGGAAATTGCGGAAAGGAGGGAAGGGGATTTTATCGTATGAGAGACAGTAGCTTCGATATTCATTTCTTATTTTAAAAGAAAAAAATTCTGATATATTGTATATGTATATTATATATATATATAATACGATCTCGGGAGTTAATCTAATTAGTCTAATGATTGACGCATGTATTACGATGAGAAACCGCATGATTCGTAACGTATTCAATAAACGCTGTAAATGTTAAAACATATTCCGTATTACTGTTGTTACCAACATTTGGCTGGTCTTCATAGGACCTGCCATCTAATCATGGTATAATACAATATCAGAACTTGACACTCGAGACACTACCGTGTCTCCTAATGATGGTTACGAATGCTGCGATATCTCATCATAATAGATGCGCTTTATATACCTATCCATTAGCCAGCCGCGTTCTACATTATGCTATAATAACATCGTAATTGAGCTTAATTAAGCCATGTAATCAAGTTACTTTCGACGCATTGTTATTGTTCCCAGCGGTCCTTGCATCTCGCGAATAGCGCGTGTTAACAGTCATGAACGATTTAGAATCAACAATCAGGGATCGAAATACATACGAAGGTACCATGGGAGTTTACCGGAAGCGAGAAGCGTTCAACGTTTAACGAGTAGGTAAAATCACGCTTCTCGAGCTCGGCCCCGCCGCGGCCGGATATCTCATCTCGCATGATGATTCGAGATTATGTCGTTGTTCTTCCTTTTTCAACATCAATACCGCACTTTCGTTCGTTCCCCTCGGCATAGCAGCATCAGCGGCAGCAGAAGTAGCAACAGCAGCAACGGCGGCAGCAATGCTGCATTGCACAGGCAGTCTTTGTTGAGCGAAGCTCGAGGTATGACAATGCAACCACCATCGGGGTTACGTCGAAATTTCTTCCGAGTCCTCTCGTGATAGGACCATTGTGCAGAAAGGTTGATATTAACCGGGCAAGAGCGGCGCACCGCTCTTGAGGCTCTCATTATGTATGCGCCATCGAAATTGCATCGTTACGATCTTGAATATGCATTCCTCCTCTCCTCAAATATTCGCCCCGGTCGGCCCGCGCCACGGCGCTACGGACATTTTTTTGCGAGCGGATGCACTCTAGAGCAGCGATATCGCGATTCTCAAGTCTCGGCACGGGCTCCTTGACATTCCAATCGCGCGGATCGGATTTGTCCGACATTGTAAAAATCCCAACTACTCGGAGCAAATACGGCTTAGCGCGATATTGTCTCGCAGTTGGGCGCTCCCGCTTAAATTGCGAGAGCATATTACATATACGATAAGCATATTAGACGTACAATGGAAACGAAATTTTTTACACGAAATTTTTTTCCAAATTCCTTTTCCCGACTGCGAACAATATTAAACATAAAAGGAACGTACTTTGTTGCGATAAACCTAATTGGAACGCATAGTGTACAGATTTTCTGTTGCAGGTCTCTTTAATATATATTATCTCAAATATTAATTTTGTATAAAAATTTCATTGAAATGTAATTTTTATAAGAAAATTTGTTTATAAAATTACTAATTCGCAATATATTAAGAATTTTTATACGTGAAATATGATGGAATTAATTTTATTAGTAGATCATTTGTTGCTGCACTGTGAGACAAATTTTTGGTATTTGTAACTATAATCATATGTTACTATAATTATGATTATTATTACTGCTATAATTTTAATAATAGTCACTAGACATCGTTCTATCAACAAATATATATAGTTGGCAACAGATAATGATTATAATTATAGTTATTATCATAAAAATGATTGCAATTACTATAAATTGTAGTTAAATATTCTTTATGATTATAAATTGTAGAGTAAGTATCATTTTTATAGTAATAATAACTATAATTATAGTCTTTTTGATTATAAATTATATATATTGATAGAACTGTACATAATATAGTTATTATTACTAATATCATACATTAATAATCTTAATTACAGTTAACATGTAATTATATTTACAATTACTAAATATTTTTCTCTTAATTAATGTACAAAGTGTTGCGAGTTTGTGAAGAAATGCAGACTTGACGCGGGAGTGTCAATGCGCGCGCATTGTTCCACCAATTTCGAAGTCATCCAATACATTCGAACATATCATCTTCCCTGGGCGCAGAGTGTTGGACCCGGGGCTGAACCGGTGTTTTCATAGAGTCCGATCAAACGACGAACGATGGGGGTGGGAGGAAGGCACATCTTTCCTCTCGAAGTCTTCCCTCGACTGAACGAAAACGTAGGCAGCTTAACATTAGCCGAGAGCCGAGAACTGGACGGCGGGCGAACGGACGGACGGAAGGGGGGGGGACAGGAGGGGGGCCACGAGTGGTAATTTACGAGGTATCGAAGACCTTGTACACTCCTACCCGCCAACGAGCCGGCCTCGCCCCGCGGAATCCAGTCTTGGCCTTAATGCACCGATACCTTTCCCATGACCACTTTCGGCCTATCCGTGCACGCTGTGGTACCCTACATACATACGTACGTCCACGGGGCCTCCTCTACCCTCCACGCCGGTGTCTTTACCATTTACAGTGCCCCTCGTGTCGGCAACGCGGTAGGGTACCTTGTCGATATAGTCTATCTGGGGTACAGTCCGCCACATGAGCCACGTGATTTCTCATTCCGGTTATCACCACGACCGCCGTCCGTGAAGAAGAAGCGTCAACGAAACGATTG
>NW_017306059.1:1576698-1588080 GCF_001594115.1 Trachymyrmex septentrionalis | reverse complement strand
CCCCCCCCCCCCCCGTTCCGTGGAGACAAATGGTCCAGTGGCACATATCGGTATTAGGTCAGCGCCGACTTGTAGCGGCCGTTGGCCTCTGTCCGTGAGGTGCAACAGCGATCGAGTTCCATCGTAATCGATCCTGGAATATTGTTGATCCATTAATTTTTTACGTGTGTAAAATCAATAACTGATAATCTCTGGACGCATTAACACTAGAACCGCGGATCTATATTCCAGATCCAATTGAGATTCAAGGTAAATCTTTTACGAGGGAGGGTTGTCATCATCAAAAGTAAAATTATTTATGCTTAATTATGAAAAGTAAAATTTAAATGCACTCCATGTGCAAATCCAAGTGAATTGGAAAAAGGATACGTGATATAAATAAATAACGCTGTTTGCACAGCAAAGCAGTTCAAATATCAACGACCAAATATGCGAGCAATACAAGAGGTTTTATTAAAATCTTAAAATTAATTTAACATACCATTAATATGAATCTAACAATAGACGTTTCGACTCACAGAGTCTTCAGTATAATTAAATAAACTTATCTATTTCGCTTAACAATATTGCAAATCAAGAATAACTTTTCCATGTCAGTTGATGATTATTGATGGTAAACCAAGTCAATTCTTTAATCGATGAATTGGATTTTGTAACTTTTAATTATGGACATCTATTAAAGAATTGACTTGATTTACCACCAATAATCATCAACTGACATGGAAAAATTATTCTTGACTTGGAATATTGTTGTAAGCGAAGTAGATAAATTTATTTAATTATATTGAAAAAGACTCTGTGAGTCGAAACGTCTATTGTTAGATTCATATTAATGGTATGTTAAATTAATTTTAAGATTTTTATAAAATCTCTTATATTGCTTATATTTAGTCATTGATATGTTGAATTGTCTTGTTGGAAAAAGAAGTTATCGGATGAGCATCAAAAATAGCATTAAAATGCATTGAAACATTATTAAGATTATTATTACGCTGAACGTCACGCGCAATAATAGAGCAATTGTAGAATTACATTGATGACTAATGTAGACAGCTTGCCAAATAACTCGAAGCACCTTTGAGGAAATGTATACTGCCATTAGTTATCTGTTATTTCTGATCGAAGGTTCTCACAAGTCGGTGAACATGACAGTATGCTATTCTTCATTTTAGCTTTATTTGCATACCGAACGCCTCCGTCTCGCTCCGCCTGCTCCATATCGCTGAAAATGCGACGATGACTAATTGCAGCAACAAAACTGATCGTTTACACGTTCACTATTTCGCCTGTTACAGTGGTAGTGCGGAATAACGTAAGATAGATTGAAATTAGCGTACATTCCGTTGACGTTGACCAACTTTTATTAGCCGCTCTAAATGTATCTATATCTATACGTCCTTACTATATTAATGCTTCCAGTTCGTTACGAAGCGGCTTCGGCGGGCTGGATGCAAAGTGACGCGCTGGAATCGGAGAAATACCGGTTCGACGTTATCGTTAATCGCGCACTTGCCGATTTGAGATGCAACATTGTACATCCGTTCGTCCGTCCGTGAAATATTCAGGCTTCTAGTTAGATTGTAATTACGTCGTCTATGAGCCAATGCATCACGATATAGACCGGTAGATAGGCAAAGGCCTCTGGAGACTGCCGTGGATTGGATGATATCGTAAAGCATTCCCAAGCCGATTAATTGTTGATTTGGGATGCAAAATTATACATCCGCCAACAAATATTCAAGCCGCCGGGCGAACGGCAAGATGAACGTTTGATGAGAAATGAGAAAAATTCTCCGCACCGCTCTTAAGAAATTATCCTCGATAGAGCGATCTAGTAAAAGTAATAGGGTATTATGGATGCGCCTTCCGATACCAGCATCTTGGAAATTTCTTTCCACTCTACTATTCTGATTCTGATAATACCAATTTCCTAACGATGGCTTGTACGCTTCAGTTATTTTATAAGACCTCGTATTTTTGGGTCATCGTCGTTAAATGATAAAGTAACAGTTATTTATGTAAAAAAAAATATATAAAACAAATTTTAATTACGCGTAATTAGGTACCCCTTAAAAAGAGATGTACGTACGATCTTTTTTTCTGTTTTTCGCATTTCACAATTTATAAAATAATTTTAATGAGCCGTTAATAACATTTACTTCAATCAATAAAGCCATACTATTTACGGAATTTTGTACTCGCGCATACAATCTGAGTGATATCAACTATCACATAATAATTCTCTATGAGAATAGTCTAATCTTAATAAGGATCGCGGAGATTTATAACCGTCCGCGCTTCAGCGTATCTTAACGATGCGAAAGATAGACGAAATGATAAATAGCGAATAACGTACAGAGAAGGTGACAAATTGCCGCGTGTCGCGCGTTACACGTGCGATTTTTTTTAACGCCCGTCGTTCGTGCCAATGGCGGGCTCCAAAGATCCGTCTGTTTTACACGGCTGGATTAAGTTCTCATGAACGCACACGCGCATACATTTACTTAAAGGAACGTATACGCGGGGTTGGAAGGTAATCGGTTTTCATGCGAGCTCGCCTATTCGTTAGATGAGCATGAGGTGAGGAGCGGATGCGCTTGCGGAGATAACGGAGCTATGCGAGAGTACACGCGCCGCGCAAGAAAGGACGAACACTTCCCTCTGCGGTCTTAGGATTCACCGGCGTACGGTGGATTTCCTTGACACGAAGGCGTTAAGTCCCGGATAGATGTACTATGACGTCGTTGAGGAGAGAGGAGAAAGTAACTCAAGGGTCACGGAGTTATCGGGGGGGGGGGGGGGAAGGGAGGGGAGGGGAGGGGGACAAATTATTTCCCTTATGCGTTTTGTACAAAGCCCATCTCTCGCTGATCTGTCATCGGTTATATACGCGCGCGCCAGCCCCTGAGGGACGAATATTTATGCGCGAGATCTTCGAGGCGCGATGTACGCGTGCAATATCCTGGGTTACGTGTAAATTATTCATCCCGATTCGAATTCGATTTTCATACGCGCGTCGGCTTGTTAACCCTTGATTGCGGACCGCGTGCGCAATGGATGCATCACGCCCGTCATGCCTCTAATTCTCGATCGTTATTCAAATTGCCGTCGCATAGGGCCTCCGTGTTATTATTAACTGTATTTCGTACCGTTTTTCTCATGACTCTATATATATTATTATCCGAAACGATCGATTACCTGACATAAACCGCGACGAGAACTGATGTATAATAACAACGGCTGTCGAAGGTTGTCTTCACGCATCAATAAGAATTGGTAGGAAGTCTCATCTATTCGAAAGATATTAAAGTTCTTCCGACAAAATTACACTGTTCAAAAAAAGTACATTGCTTCTGTTACATGTAAAGTACATTAATGGGAAGTGCACTAATTTTTCTAAAATTTTATAACACTAAATTTTATGTGCATGTACACAAATGTATAATATTTTTCAGTTGCAAATACATTAAATTTAATGTATTTGTGTAGCTCAGAGAAACATGAAATTTCATGACATTTTTAACAGTAATACATATAATTGTAATAAATGTAACGAACGTTAAAATTCGGGAAAATAATTATTTGATATAATCACTTCTCTGATCTGGATGATACGTTAAATATTACTATCGTATATATGACTAATCATATATTCAAACACTTGTTATTATACTTGTATGTTTAACACTAACAATCTAATATCCTGGCATACTCGCAATATTGGTGCGAATTAGAGATTTCTCGTCAGTGTAGCCGTTTCAAATTGCTCGTTATTTCAATTCACTTCAACGAGTAAACTTGACCTGATAATTTCGAGCGACAGAAGTACGATTCGGTGCGGGAAATTTCGTCCCAAGCGTGTGCAACTTGAATCGGTACTAATGAAAATAGTACAGTGCAGATTAGCGGCAAATTTATTCGAATTTCTCACTAAAATATACCATCAAATAGTAAGATTAAACACGTATCATTCATGTTTAAAATTCTTATTTAATAAGAATTTTCAGCAATCTATGATTTTTAATAATAACGAATAAAATTATATCCATATATTGAGAGGGAAAAGGAATAGAAATTGTTTTATATACTTATAAATTCTTATTTTATTTTAAAGAGATAATGCTGAATTATATTCTCTGAAATGTATTTATAAATAATATTAAAATTATCTAGTGAAGTATATTTAACAAATCAATATTTATACTTCAAAAAATTAAAATCTTTGGACTTTGATGAAGTACTCCTTTTATTTATAAAGGAAATCTATGTTCGCATGGAGAGAAAAGAGATTGATTAGAGGACAAACATTGCTTTAGACATCCGGACACGTCCATGTATATCTACCTTATGAATCTATCGGTAGCGGTGTAATCGTCGAATGATGGGTCAGCTTCGTGTTTTCGGATAATAAGCTTACATACTGCCCCCGCCAACGATGATGCATTTTTCAAATTAATGCCCGGCAATCTCTCCCGACAATCGCTCGAAAAGGGGATTACGTGACGGGATGACCGAGAATGATTAAACGGGGTCCTACGTGACGGAGAGAAGAATGACGGTGACCATTATATGTTAATGCTCGGCCACACGCCATATGACGATTATGCGGTCTTTCAACGTGCCCCATGCGATGCGTTTACGAGGAAAAAAGAAATCTTCCGGTGCAACTTGCCTTTTCGACAGATACGCGTTTCTCCCCTTGGCGGGAATAATTTCCTTCTTCTGGTGCCGTTTTCTGATGCCCACCTCGTCGACAGTAAGCCCTCCGGCTCCGCGATCATTATGATACTCTAGAAAGAAATGTGGTTCCTACTTAGGCGCTAACGAAGACAGATTTTTCAATTGGCGGACTAAGGTAAAATTTGCTCTTCTCAAAGTTAACAAGCTACGACGTCTTGTTTGTTTGGAGACTGATGTAGCGGACATGTGTTTTATGATTGTCTCTTAAAAAAAATGAGACAAATTCGTATCGAGATTTAGTCTTATTATCATAATTTCAATAACGTGTCAAGTGTAAAGATGATAATTGGTTTAATGACACGTCTCATTTATTTATATGATAAAAAAATCACAGTTAGAGTAATGACTATTTACAGTATTGTGACAATCTGCAGTTAAGATGTTGTATAATTAATAAAAATTATAATACAATAAGTAATATATGAAAATTATAATAGTATAAATATTAAATACTTGCTTTAAGTTTATAATTACTTTGGCTTACATTTTAATTTAGTGTTTGGAATTAATTTGTCGGGATTAGTTTTTGTTAGAATTTCTAAGTACCACGCAGTTTATCCTCTTCCACTTCTTGAGACAGAGTCAGAGGCGAAAATTATAGATCGCTGGCTGGCGACGATTTAGCAGATGGCGTGGACTGGATCGGTCTTTTCGAACCACACCACCTGGTTGCCAGGCGCCTCCAATCTGCCACTCCAGTCCCGTCGTAAAGTCTTGCCTGCAGTCCACTCCCATCCGATGGTCATTAAACTGGCGATAGAAAAGTTTTGGACGTATATCGTCGACGGTAATTAACGATCGGCCGGGGGAGTATCTCCCGAACGTGAAACATTATCCGTTGAAAAAGCGATCCTTATCTCGGTGATGGATTTGAAGTACGGTGGCTTTGGGGAGGCCGTAAACCGGGAGCGCGCGATGCACGGAATTCCGGACAGTTGTCCTTCGCCGTGTTTCGTTTTACGGGCAAGCCGGATTTCGAGATACTCGACAAGTCTTAGAGTGCCATGTGGAGGAAGTATACGATCAAGTCTAAAGGTAATGATGAGTTGAACTGCGGTGAACTGAATATACCGTCCTAATTGTACCGGGGCAATATAACTTTTAAAAAGGAGTGTTTAGTCATGGATTTTACTTACACTCTCTTTTGAGTGCTCTTACCCTTGTTTATTTCTTCTTCGAAAAATCATTACCTAAATGACTGTCCTTTTAAAGTTACTGAGATTACGATTTGCATTCCTTTTCTCAAGCACTTCCCAATTAATGGTTTATGTGGCATGCGCCAAGCGAGACATTTTTGTCGGACGTAGGTAACTGCCTCGATTTAACTCGGCGTTACTAATGCCCGTTTCTACCATTATATATTAACTTTAATCTCGGTTCACAACTTACTCTTTATCTTTTTGTAGTTTTAAGAATTAGAAAAAGATGAAGAGAAAGTTGAACCCGAGATTAAAATTAATGTACATTGGTGGAAATGAGCATAAAAGATAGGTGTATGACACAAATCTCACTAAGTAACGTTTATTTTCATTATTCTGTGTGTGTGTGTGTGTGTGTGTGTGTGTGTGTCATAATTCTTTTAACAATTTGGACAACTTTATTTGAGTTTTAAATACAATTTAAAATATTTAAAAAATTTTCATATTACGATTTACAAATTTTTAGATTGACTAGGATTTAATAAATCTAATCTTAGTGCTATATATTTTCATCTTAGTGATGTCAGCTTAACAAATCGCACTGATCATACAGCGATTGCTATGATCGAGTAGGATCGGAGCAACTATTGACGGCTATTGCCGTCGCGCATCGCACTACGATAGCTGTACTCTGTATCTGCATTTATTGTCGGTCTTGATGGCGTTTTAGCAATGCAAAGTCGAGTCGTAAAATTCACAAAGTAACTCTACCGCCGTTCTTCTCTATCAATTATCATTTGCGCAACGTATGCATAGTGACGACGTACCGTTAAGAGTAATGTTAACGATCTTCCTCCCGCGGGGAGTACCCATTCAAAGTGAAATTCTATCTGTCGATAGGTTAACCGCACACCGCGTGACTCTCGAGGCAAGTCGTGTCGCTTCCTGGCTCGTACGATGCGATTCTTATTAGGTGCGATCCTCTGCTGATGTTCTCTCCGGCAATGAACGCGCGAACGCACCGCTTCGGTGCCGCTGATCATTAGCGATAAATTCCGAGGCAGCGATCTTGGGAAACTTGAATTTCGGTAGGGCACGTATCGGATCTTTGCGCGGTAATTTGATACTCTTTAAGATTCAAGCTCTCGGTGTTAGAATATTTCCTGAGCTTTAAGCATCTCGGAAAAAATTGTGTAAACGATTGAACGGTGATATTTTTAGAGCGAGCAAAGTGATAAACAGGGGAGAAAAATGCTGTATATATTTATATACAATATGTTATATGTGCACACTGAAAAAAGTACTATGAAAATAGAATCTGGTTGAATTTAATAATTGTAATTCTAATTAAAATAATCAGAATTTTGATTGAAATGATCAGAATTTTCTGCTTCTCCATTTTCAACCAGAAATTTTTCCAGTGTGTGTGCATGCGTCTATATATATATATATATATATATATATGAGAGATTTTTATTTCTTATTTTATCGTATTTAAATATCGCATTTTCAACAAGAGTAATGTGACTCCAACAACTTTGAAACGTAGTGATTTACTTGATCAACGTGCCCCAATTTGCTTACTCTGTGTGCATTCTATCACATTTGGACGAGTTAATCTATTCAAAGGGAAACTCTATCGTTCGTTGTCAATTTAAGTGTTTGTTGCGAAGGTTTGTAGCGCATTCTACACGTTTGAACGAATTAATCTATTCAAAGGGAAACCCTATCGTCTGTTGTCGATTTAAGTGTTTGCTACGAAGGTTTGTAGCGATATCGGCACGAGCACAGTCGCATGTTGTACTTCTACTCAACTCGTAGGATTCGCTTGTTATTGGGTGCGACTTTTGACAATACCCTTACAATGAGAATGAGCGCACGAGCGCCATTAAACCTGTCAATAATAAATCGTTGGCGAAAGTAAGGATCTCGGATCGCTTTGTGGCGTTCATCGTGAGTTTACAGTCATGAGGATCGGGTAACTTCGACACCTCCTCGTCGTGTTCTTCGCTTTTTATTCTTCAATTACCATCTCCTTTATCGTCCTCCTCCTCATCCGTGGTCCGACCTTCGTCTCGTGGACAGTCGACCACTGTCCGATCTCGAAGCGTTAGTCTCGTCTGAGAGAGAGAGAGAGAGAGAGAGGGGGGGAGAAGGGAGAGGGGGAGGGGGAGGGAAAGAAAAGGAGTGAGACGAGAATTCTCGAGATTTTTCTTCGCCGCACCCGGCCACCAAGAATTTTAAGTAGCGTCCTCAATTTTTCGCTCGTCTATATATCTTTACCAGTGGACAATAGTGCGATCAACGACACACGCATATCTCTCGTGGGATACCGTAGTCGGTGTACTACTATCTCGCCGACTAGATCCCGATTCTTGATAGTTCCCGCGATTCTCACGACGAACTTGTCCATTAACTAACAGGACTTATCCAAACTTCTACATCTGAACGGGATAAACTTTTGATCTTTCCTCGATAATGTCCAAGATGAGGACGAGATTGGTCCGTGATACATCTGTAGGACAAACCACAAACCAATAATAAAAGTGCCAGTGTGTGCCATCGGAATAAAAGTCTCTGTACCTTTCGCCCGATAATGAAGGAAATATTTGCATTTGTCTGCACGAAATCATAAGAATTTATAAGCTTTCTAAAAGTTTTTATTACACGTCTGTATTTTACCTGATTTATTTAAGTTCTGTCCAAAGACAGAATCTCCGAGTCAGATCTCCGAGATGGCTGGAGTGTCTTTCGGACGCACGATCGATGTTAAACTCTTCCACGAACGATTCGTAAGCGCATTTGTTTCTCGCACATGTGTCCACCGACTTACATACGGTAGTTGCGATATCGAGCAGATGCTTAGGATGAAGGTACGAATAGTGTTGCTGATAAATTCCCCATGGGGAAGGATCCCGATTGCTTCGACGTGACGCATAGGTCTACGGGAAAGGATATCGAGTGACTCGAGCGTTTCTCCACTTTCCTCCTAACGTCTCTCAATTTTCCCCTTTCTCCCCCTCTCTCTCTCTCTCTCTCACTCACTCACTCACTCTCTTATGCTCTCTCACCCAGCCATGAGGCTGCTACCATTTTCGCCCCTTCGTCTCGTGCGGGTCACCGATCGTTTGGTGTGTCGGGTACCTATTGCACGAGAGAGGGCAAGTCGACCCGACCGAGTCGAGAGAGCCAGGATCGCCTGAGATGTAACTGGAGAGCACATTACCTGGTATTAAGTCACCGAGATAACTACCCGCGTGGGAGGTTCCACCATGCCCCCACCTTCGCTTAAAGCACGACGACGTGACTCGGCGCGCTTGCTCGTCGCTTTACGAAATATTCCGATTTTTTTTCAGCCGCGTCAGCGAGCACGCCTCCATCGCGGAAGGCATCGCGGTTGGCCGGGTTGGCGGCGTACGACGGAAGACAGCGGGATATACTGTGTGCTGTCCTCCGCTCGCCGATTTATACGAAACACCGCTTACGCGTTGATGAGGGTCTTAAAGCGCATATCCTCTTTCTTCTTCTCTCTTCCGCCGTTGCTTTTGTGTCTCACATTCGCACGATACACTCGTCATTTTTATTGGCGTCGTTTATCCTCGCGGGGAAGGTGCTCGAAAACACTGTTTGCGCGACTGTCCCGGAAACACATAAAAAATGCATCATTGCTGAGATTTTATTTCGCACATAGCAGCGTTGCCGAGAGAAGGTGTATTATCGTTGATATCTTAACCCTTAAATCGCGAGACCGAATTTTTTTTTATGTACCCACCGTGTAAATAAATGCTAAAGTAATTGTGCAACCATAATTTTCATTTAAATATTTTTATTTATATGTTCTAACATGGAAATAAAACTACATGTAAAATGTAATAAAATCTCCGAACGTGTAAATATAAAATTTCTTTCGTTTTGTCGTTCTATCGTAGGAATCTCCTGACAGTTTGACGGAGAGTATCTATTTAAATGTTAAACGTTAGCTTAACACATTGTACATTTTTTTAATAATTTGGCATTATAAATTTTCGGGGAGGAAATTTCTTTATATGGCAAGGCCCCGACGCAATCATACATTATAGGAAGCGGACGAAGGTGTACTGGAATTTGCACGTTTATTGTCGCATTAATAATTCATGGTGTTGCGCAATTTTTAATCAGCCGCCGTCTGCCATTGATTGATGCTGCCCTTGCGCCCCCACAGGGCTCGAATTTACATACAGAACGAAAAGGAAAAGTATTGACACGCGATATGCTCCTACCAAACAAACAGCAGAATCCAATCCGCGCATCGTAACGGCGCCGTTTTCTTTCTACTTTTGTCCCCCAATATCAGGCAACCCTTTTCTCCCTTTCCCTTTCTCTCGCCATTGCGTTCCCACAAAGAAGCTAACAAATCGACCGCGGGACGCGCAGGTGAGGCTTTTTATTAAAAAATTTTTATTGCGCTCCTCTCCGCGCAGCAAAGCATACGTCGTCGTCGTTCGGGGCTCCGCTCGAAAAACCTGTTTGCTCTGCCGCCACCATCACCACCGCCATCGCTTCCTTTCGGGAGATATTGCTTTACAATACTATATTATACTGCGTGATACCGTCGAATTTCGCCTGTTTGGATTTAACGAGACTCGCCCGAGGACTCGCCGGTCGTATGCGCGAAGGGCCCGCGAAGAGTCCTTTGGGCATGGCAGCGAATTACGCGGAGTCTGATGTAGGTATACCTATTACCCGGGGCCCCTCGATCTCTTTCTCTCTCTCTCTCTCTCTCTCTCTCTCTCTCTCTCTCTCTCTCTCGATATAGTGGTGGACGCGCAATCGCGTGTGTCGAATTTCTTTCTCTTGATACGAGAGGAGCGCAGAGAGCGCGTGCTTCGTAGGTGTAGACATCCTCGGGCATTAATCCCTCGCAAGAAGAGACGCTGCACAATGTCCATCGGGCCCGCAGTACGGCTGCAAAAACACGTCGGAATTCTAGCAGGGGGATTGGCAACTTTTTTCCGATATCCGCGCCATGGCCGACTCGAATGAACGTTAAAAGTAAATGCTAGCCCCTTAAGTCGTCGTTGCTTGGTGCAACCGACCGGCGACGCATGTACGGACAAACTTTATGGCTCCATAAATCGCCGTTTCGGACTCTATTGTATATCCTTTTCTTTCTCTATCTCTCTTTCTCTGGCTAGTTAACTGAAACGTCATTAATAACGGAGATGAGTAGGTATTCGATTAATTGAACTTGAGATGGAAACGTCGATCATCCAGTAATTAAAATAAATGGCCGATTACTATAATATCGATGAGTTTAATTTTCTACATTGTGGACACAGAAAAGTATACTTTACGCAGATTGAAGGGCTTTGATACAATAGAAGATAATTCTAAAGATGAAAAGTAAATATGAATTTTCTGCAGAGTACAGATAATATGTATTTATACTTAATCGTATCTTAGCATTCCTTCGAGCTTTTATTTTTAGCTTTTATTATTTCAAATAATCCTATCGGAGCTAATC
>NW_017306059.1:1571797-1576598 GCF_001594115.1 Trachymyrmex septentrionalis | reverse complement strand
TATATAAATTAACAAAAAATATTTTATATTGATGTGGAACATTCTAGAATGTCTTATAATACATTTACTTGTAGGTATTTTATACAGACGATTCGTGTGAAAGAAAAAGAATAGGAATATGTAGCATTACTGCCTACTGTGTCAGTTTCACCCATTTTGTCAGACTCTTATTTTTGCTTACGAAAAAGTTATTGCAAAATTGCAAACAGTATCGTAAAATTGCTATACTATTTAGAAGACATTTTTTAAATTTGTATTTATGTTTCTAAAAATTTTTATTTTTAGCTTTTATCTAAAAAATATTATTTACAAACAAAAAGTACACTGAAAGAAAAATGTTTGATATTTGTAACTATAATTATATAATACTATAATTATGATTATTATTACTATAATAATAAAAGTAACTATGTGTATAGTTCTAGCAACAAATATATATATAATTGGCAATCTAAAATGACTATAATTATAGTTATGATAACTATAAAATAGTTGAAATTATGATAAAAAATGATTCAAATGATTATAATTCTACAGTTATATTTGGAACCAACCATACTTTTATTAAAACTTTACAAATACCAAACATTTCTCTCTCAGTGTATATCGGTTGACCTTTCTCTAACTCAAAGCTCATCGACATTATATCGGTTGCAATTTTCGAATTTAAGGCATGGAATTGCGCGACAAACGCAATTTTCCACCGTAAGCGGCGAAAACTTGCATCGGGCGAACGTTCGTCGCGCGTCTATCGCGTTGTTCGAATGTCTACGTCGGAGGAATGCTCTTTATGGTGGCTGGTCGCGATCGAGCAACAAGAGCAAGTGAACTCTCGGGGGTTCATCGAGCGGTGCGTTACACGAAAATTGTGGACACGTTCCAGAAGTCAAGACGCAGCCGCAAAATACCAATTGCATTACGCGCCGTATTACCCTAGATTACATTCCGCTTTCGAAGGGTGTTTGCCAGACGAAGCTAGTAGGGTAGGGGAAAATTCAGGAAATTCCATCGAGAAAATCGCTTTTGGCTTCGCGACCGATGCTTGCCTCCATCGCTGGCTATACCGCAACGAGCTCGATTTGGGGGCGGACAGGTACGACTCTTGACATTCTGGAGATTATTTGTACGCAATCTGTAGGTCGTGCCGCGGGGATGAGAAAGCGAAAGAGAGAATAGGAACAATTTCCTGGCTCGCGTGTTAGTGCGTGTGTAGTTGTGAGAGAGGTGCCTCAAGGAAGAAACAGGCCGTGCGAGAAGAAGCGAAGAGAAAAACGAGAAGAAGAAGAAGGAGAAGAAGAAGAAGAAGAAGAAGATGATGGCAACGACAACGAAGTCGATGAGGAAGAAGAAGAAGAAGAGGAAGAAAGAAGTGGAAGAGGTATATATGAGGAAAGACTGTTAGTGGTAGAGCAAAATGTCGGGGAGGAACCGCGAGAGCGCGTTCAGAGAGAGGAGAGAAGAGAAGAGACGAGACGGGTTGTTCTTCCTCAGCGTTGGGCTCCGCGTAGCCTCCGCTCCATGCTCTCGCTCAAAGCTCGAGGCAGGTTCTCAGAAGCTACCGGTGCCGGTGGAATCCGCGTGGAGCTGGATTATACTGCCAAAGGGTATATTTATCGGGCGAGAATGTATGCAGAAGCGCGGACATCGCCACAAAGGGGCCGCCCCTGCGGATTTAGCCTTGACGCAACTTGGAGAGTGGACTCACGATTTCGTACCCGCCACATTCGATCCGCAGTTGGAGCAGACGCCGCGTAATGGATTGCCCAACTTTCCTCTTTGCTGTTTCTTCTTTCCTTCCTTCCTTCCTTCCTTCCTTCTTATCTCCTTATCTTCAACCTGTTTCTTTCTTTCTTCGTTTCTTCCTTCCCCTTCTTTATTCTTTTCTTTCTTTTGCCATTTTCCTCTTTCTTTTTTTCTTTTCTTATCCTTCCTTTCTTCTTGCCTCTTCCTTTCTTTCTTCCTCATTCCTTTGCGTAAAACCTTCGTCTCGGAAGCCTCTATACGTGTGAATCCACTTTATTGATATGTTTTATTAAAGTACTGCATCAAACGCGCGATGGCAGGCACCGTTATTCCCTGTGACGCGCGAGAAAACAGTCGTTTAGCTGCTGCTCGGGCATAAATTCGTGATGAAATAACGCACATTTTTACTGCCTTTGAGGATTTTTCAAATCACCGGGGATCGACAGTCAGGATCCGTTATCATACGTAATATTTATCGTAAGTGCATCTCTCAATATGATACTGAAAATGGAATTGACATGAAAAGAAGAGAATTATAATTTCTTTCTTTCAATGCTTTTCAATATTCCCGTTATACAATACATTCAGTAAGTTAAAATAGTATCGTTTAAATGGAGAATATAAGTCAGATAAAATATAAATAATACAAATTATTGCATTTTTAAAACTTTTTAATGTGCATATTTATATTGAAATTATTGTGCATCTCTGAATATTAGAAAAGCATGTATATAAAACAGAATAATCTTATTTTGTTGTGATTTTTTTTGTTTTTTCTCTCTGCTGCGCTCTTGATGTTTTAATTATATTAAATTAATTAAAATTTAATTACACTGACAATTTTGTTTAAATACTCGCGAAAATAATTTAGTTAATTACAGTTTAGTATTTTAATTCTAAACTTTTGGGCTTTTATCTTTCACATGCTATGCACTGTTAAATTCATTATGTCAAATTATCTCTATTTTAATTTGAGTTTCTTTTTAATCATTTCTATAGGTCACTGCTTCTCCTCAATATATCATTAATTTGACTAAAGCGATGGAGTTAAATGATGTAACTCAAGAAAATATATTAAATTTGACTGTTTAGTTTATTATTTAAATGCATACGTTAATACAGACGATTATTTTGAAACTAATCACAGAAATGATTTAAATACAAGTATTGATTTAAATACAATTTAAATACAAATTATTGAACTTTGTCATTTAAGGGATTGGATTACCATTGTTCTTTTGATATCTGACAGTGTGGATGATTATATCCATAATATCAATCTTAAATTTTTTTTATTGATATCTCTGCAGCTGCATTGCGACAACCAAAAGAGGCGCATCGTTATTTTTCCGTAGGACCGTAAAATGCACGTTTCGACCATACTCAAGGATGAATTCAACATCCTCTCATAAAAGAAAGACTCGCAGACGCGCTGCACACACAAAACACACACACACACACACACACACACACACACACAAGCGTCTCAACGTAAGCCGCAACGATCCTCACTTCCGTGGGCGAGAGAGAGGGCTGTTAAGCGGGACTGCAAACACGGTGTCAGAATCAAGGCGGCGTTGCGCCCTGACGTTAAATGGACGGTGTAAAATGTGCGAGGCGTAACTTCTAAGCGTCCCTCGCGGGACGCGGGGCTGCGCTCGCCCCGTTTCGAATGCGCTCGCGGTCGCGAGCGCAGCCACCGCTCCGCTCTCGGATAATGGATCGCCCGACTTTACTTCCTACACCGCGCATTTACCACGCGCCCGCATGGGATCTCGACGGCTTGCGAGTCGTTTTTTATCGACGCGTTTTATCGAAGTGCCGTGTCGGCCGGGAGAGTGGTGTCGGCCCGACCGCAAGAGCGCGAGAGCGCGAGAGAGGATTTTAGACGCTGTACGACGACACATACGAGTTTGCGTGAATTTCCGCGGTAATAGAGAGTTTTTGTCACCGTTGTTATTTGAGTGCGTTAACGCAAAATTCCCATTTTGCACAATCCTAAGGAAACCCTCGCAGTCGCGTTGGGAAACTGCGCGGTGGACGATTTTGCGGTTTATGAGCGGTGGAGGAACACCAAATCGTGCTTCGCGTAATTTCTCGAAGCGAGGTTTTCTTGAAAGGACTATGCAAATGCCTTTCAACGTCAAGGGTCCGTACGCGGGAAAGTAGCGAAAGCCGCATGAAAATGTAGAAGAGAGAAATCGGACGATATAAGGGTGGACGATCTAACGTCCGCAATAGTTATAGGAAAAGTGTGCATAACGTTCAGAATTTGAACAATAATATTATTTTCACAATTTTCAATCTAACGGTATTAAGTGTTGAGAGAAGTGGCAAAAGAAACATTAATCCTCACGGAATGGAAAAGCCACTGTAGTGACACAGAAAACAAGTGTCACATTTTGAGGCAAGGAAATAATGAATTAGGAATGGAATAAACTATAAAAAATATTACTCAAGGAAAAGCTGTAAAATTTTAAAAACAGACTCCCATCTTTTAAACTATTTTAAAGGTTAAACCACTTTTACTTTTTACATTATGGGTACTTTTATTCGAATAAAAGGATTTAGTTTAGTTTTTGTATATCCCTATAAAAATATAGCGAGCACATAACATTCGAACAAAACACAAGTTGACGTTACATAAATGGAAAATAAGATCCTGTTTACTATTCTTTTTATTCAGAAAAGAAATTAAATCGAAAGAAGAATATCATTGAATCAGTTTAGATGTTTGTGGTTTATCAATCAATGTTTGTGGCATTCAATTCACAAATTGAACTTCCCAGCATTCATAGATTTACGAGATAGATTATCCGTGGATTTAAGAGAAAGACGCTGAAAAGTACATGCTTCTTTTCAAATCTAGGGTTTATTCTTAAGAATCGTGGAATCTGTTTTCTTACTCAGAAAAGAATTTCTTCCTCTCTTCAGTTATTCAGCTGTAAAAGGATGCTTCTCGTTCTTTGTTCCGATTTCGTCTATGGTGATTTAAGTGAGGACTTGTTTCGAGCCCTTTCGAAAAATTCACTTTTAGCTCGCTTGCGCTTACACGCGG
>NW_017306059.1:1560806-1571697 GCF_001594115.1 Trachymyrmex septentrionalis | reverse complement strand
GGACTTGTTTCGAGCCCTTTCGAAAAATTCACTTTTAGCTCGCTTGCGTTTACATCGTACGGCTTAGTTCACGTTTAAAATCTATGGATTTCAACCGATCTCCTAGTGCGGCTTTGCCGGCCGATCGCACCTACGATGTCGAACAAGCTGCATAATGGATCGTCCGACTTTCTTCCTTACACGCACGAATATCACGTCGGATAACCCCTTTATGAATCAGTTTTATTAATATGTTTTACCAGAGCACTCGATCATACGTGGCGTACGATTATCGGATCAGCCATTAACGGCGGTGGTGTATTTAATCGTGATACGTATTACATGTTACGCCGGCGTTTCAAGCTTGTTAGACCTTGTTGCACTCGCGCAGCAACTCTTCGTTACACGCGCAATTTATCCGTATTCAAAGAAAATGAATTTATCTTGGAAACGTCATCGGAAAGCATACAGGAATATTTCACTAATTCAAGTTTATTATATATCAATATTATCTACACATTCGATGAAAAAGTTGTAGAAAAGAAATAGAAATATCCTCTAATGTAAGAAACTTTTTCAAATAGATTTTTAAAAAATACTTTTGTTAAAATTAAATGTAAGTACAGTGAGCGCAAAAAATATTCGTACAAGAAAAATTTGTATAAAAAAGCTTCATTTATAGAAAATAAATATTAATTAGCAGTTTTATACAACGCACGTTCTGTTCTAATATAAATAAACGAGATTCGCGTGTTTTTCTAATCTTAAAAGCTAAATTTTTCGGCTGTACGAATACTTTTTGTACATTCAAATATTATTTTAATTTTCGCTTGAAGGTAATATAATTTGTTTAATTATTACACATCTTTTTGCATATATAATTTTGAGAAATATATAATATTTTATTATTTATGAATAAATTGCTAATTATCCAGCAAGAAATGACATCGAATCGATATCATTCGGTGAGTTATTTCTCGCTGGATAATGTTTACTTTTTAAAAATAAGATTTTAAAACATATTTTCTTTGAACGCGGATATTTTTTACATTCACTGTATTAAAGAAAACGTGCCTCTATCTCTGCATTGACTTCTAGCGTCTGTACTTTATCTGTAATATTAATTTTTCAGTTCCGGGAGCCTTATTATGGTACTTTTCCAAGTGAAATTGTTCATTGAGGGCTGTACATGTTTTCTTTCATCAACAAGCTCGGTGCAACGCGACGTATTTCGTAAAATCCATCTCTATTCGTGAAAACGCAGTTCTGACGCAAGTTCGAAAATGAGCTCGCCACGTACTCGTTGCCCATGTCCGTCGAAACGGTCAACCCGCATAATGGATTGCGCAACTTTTCTCCCTCCGCTTTTTACCCCGGTCATTGAAAGTTTGCGTAGCTTTCTTACACACGTAGGTATTTGGTCGAAGTTGCATTCGTCAGGTCAGCGCGAAATATTGCAAAAAAGTATATTTCTCTTCGCGTCCGCAGCTTCAGTAGCTTGATGTTGAAGTTTTAAAGCGGTCTCGCGATTCCAAAATCGCATTCACCGAATTTATGAGCTTTCGTAATGGATTACCGAAAGTTGTTTTGCTCTTGTCTGTTCTTTCTGCTTTATTTATAAGATTTAGCTCCGCATCTTCCTTTACTATTCAGAGAAAAAAAAAAAGATTAAAAATGAAAAAGATTGTAGATAAAAATAAAAATCAGGATAGATAAGCCATTTTATTAAATTTCTGTAATATTTATTTATTACAAAAATATTAATTTTTACCTAATCAACTTGTTGGAATATTCATAGTTTTGTCTGTAAACTATTTTCAAGTCATGAATCCTTTTATATTTTTATTACTTTTTCATATCAAAACTTCTCGGATATGCAATCTCGTATATTAAACATATGTGAATTCTATAAAAAAAACCGATAACCTTTTTTTATCTGTCAGTAGTCTGTTACAGAGCGTAGCCTCCTGCCTTTAATTAAAGAAGCATTTGCGCGGGACGCGTGAGATAGGCGAAATTTATTGCGGCGTGTCTTGTAATAAATTTCGTTTACCTCGACACTCGACATTTACTCGTTCTTGTCGTGGCGAACAAGGCAACGTAATTGTTACACATGTGTACATTTTTACGGCCCATTATGTATTATTCCTGCATCGCGCTATCTCTCGTTCCAGAACTACGCGCTCGTTTTATCGATCCCCTGGACTTTCTGGGGATTTACGGAAAATGAGGAAAGTAGAATGCAATTAAAACTTGTGTCAGCAAAGTAAGATTATCTAGAGGGAGGGTCAAAGAACTGGCATCCTTACATCATTTAATCGAGAAGTTAACTTTTTATAACCTAATGTCTTTTTGTTAACTTCTTCAATTTCTTGTTTTTATGCTGTTTCTTCATTGTGGCGTATTATTATCTACTTTTAATGTCTTGAGAGAGATGAAATGAGGAATACTTTAAACTTCTTCTTTTTTTTTTTTTTTAGTTGGTCGAAAAATACTTTAAGCTTCCTTACGTTTGTAATTTGATTTTATTGCCGGGTTTTTAAAGTGGGTCGCATCTTCAATAAGCTACTAGGAGGGCGAAGGAGTGTTTAGCTTGCCGACGGTCGCTTTATCGATCTTCTTGGAGATACTCGTGGAAAATTGGAGCTTCCCCGATCATAAAAGCGTCTTCAAAGCGGATCAAAAAATTAGAAAAGCAATGTTCTCGGCAGAGGAAAGTCTTTCGGGATCTCGAAGGAGATTCGAAGAGGGACCGTATTCTCTCGATTTTTCCCTCCAGTTGCACGCGAGCAGCAGGTTTCTTTTTTATTCTCAACCCTTTTAGCAGTCAATCCTGGCACCCTCGTTCCGAACGTTCCGATTTAGCGAGGGTGAAGGTCGGGGGAGGCGTTAGAAGTCGGGTTTACAGCGATATCCACTTGCATTGATCCTCAGCAATCCCGCAGCCGAGCATTGTTGCGAAAAAGTAACGCCGCTCGTTCGCATACGTCGAACGGTCATATTCTTCCGGCTGAGTCCATTTCGTTGAATCGGGGTATACAAAAATATTTTAGTATTCGGTAACCGTGTTGAAGATTTATAAGGTAAGAAAGACATGCGGGTCAAGGGGACCCGCGCGCATATTAAGCAGCGAACTATAAATTCGTGAGTCTCGCGTATACATATTTCGCGTCTATCTGCGGGGACCGCTTTTGGATGGAAACACGACAAGGATTCCACCACCGTCGCTGTGGAATCGAACGCGGGCCCCGGTCGAATCGTATATTTTTTAGCGCTGCTAGTATCTTCATCGTGCGAATGCCTTCGGATTTATGCATTTTACCGTCGCTGCAACATTTTCTTCGATATACATATCGCGGTGTACCGCCTCTAGTGTCGCGGCCGATGCTGAAATATTAAGAGCGCGTTGGCGCGCGGAATTACGAGCGATGCCCTCGTGTCGTTACATAAGTCGCGCGCTTTATTACAGCCATTGTCAGCGTTTCGCCCCGGCGACATACCTCCCACGCGTCGTCGGTGATGTATTAACGCAATATCGCCGTGATAGCCTCTTTGTAATATTTTACCGCTATCGCGGATACATACGTGACTCGAGTGAATCGTGATAAAGGATTCTGTCTACCGTTGACGTGACCATTCGCGTATGGCTGCAGCTGATATGGCGGTGTGCACGTCCGCATTTTACGCGAAGAACACGAATTAAAATATTTTTAAATGAATTTTACATATCGTGAAATTTAACAAGATTTTTTTTTTATTATTTTTTTTTTTTTATTTAATTCTGCACAATCAGATGTCAATGCTGTGCATGGAAAAGATTTTTGCTGATGTGTCTAAAAATTTAATTAGCTGCAGATTTGAAAATAATTTTGTTGGACCATTAAAATTATGTAGGACGTCGCTTCAACTGGTTGTAGTTAGAATGTCAAAACTTTTTGCAGCACATGCTTGAGATTCCTGTATAAATATTTTAATGGTTCAACAAAATCGTTCTTTCCGTGCGACAGAAAAATGGGAGTTACAGGTTTGATCCATAAGATTAGATGTTATATTTCTTAATCGATGATGTGAAAATTATATCACTTATTTATTCACATATTTTAAATAATGACATAAAAACATTCTATGCGTAACATCTTATATACGTTATAATTTTTTTTAAATTACAGTTATATATGTGCAACTTTTAAATCCTAACTTTTAAATCTTTACTTTTAAATCCTTAATCTACTTTGTCTCGCTTACTTCTGTTAAAGTCGCACATTCTCGGTATTGTTGTGCGACACTACGCTACTCAATAATTAAATTATTTCGTCACGAACGTCGCTTGGAGTCTCGTCGACCATTCGCCTCGGTGTTGAAGCGCATTTTCACTGCCGGTGGGTCGGAAATCCCTACGGCGTTCCTTAATCGAGATCGAAATGGACGACGCGTGTACTTCGGCGCGAGTTCGCCGGAGAGTGGAATCGAGAAATGCCGCGTCTCACCCGACTTCGATTCATCGAAGGAGTCAAGGGAGTGCTCCAAGGAACTATTGCGATCGACGAAAGACATCGAAGCGGACAACGGGCGGTTACTTTCTCTCCGCTCTCTTGTGAAAGGAAAAGCCCCGAAGAACGAGATAGCCCGAGCTTACCGCCGGCTCACTGGCGCGATTATGTCGATATCAAATACCACGAAACGCACTCAGCTATATACTCTCAGCACCGACACGACGACGGCAAACGTCGCTCTTTCTCCTCGGTGCACTCGCAACGGCCTATTAAATTCTCCGTGCTCAAGGGACCGTATTGTCTTTTCGCTCGACCCCGCTCTCTGTGTGTATACACGACGCGTCCAGGAGCACTTCATTATCATATAATTTCCAGTTCCCTCACGCGGATTACCGCCGCGCAGTGGAATCGCAATACGCCGCGTATATACCGTATGCTCAAGTATACCAAGTATACCAATGACGACACGTGGTGCGTTGCGCAGTGATTCCCCGAGTGCGTCTCCTTAATGTATTCCGGTCTCTCGGCTCGTTTCGGTACGTCGCTCCTAGCATTAGGAACGAGACTTAGATAGGGATTGCCTCGCGGATGCAACGGGAGCGAGCAGAAGTAAACTTTGTTTACAATCCAGCCGAGAGAGAACGAGAGAGTATGGGCGAACGATAAAATATCACGTTAAAGTCAACTAGAGTATCATGCGATCTGGCATTTCAGGGCTGCGAGGGTGGGTGCCGTACCGTTTGTGTTCACATAGTTTTTCGCTACGAGCGACACGCCAACGAGTCGTTATGAGGCCGGCATATGGGACGCTCTGCTTTGAATGGCGGGAAACCGTTCGTTGCCGGTATTATCACCTTTACATAGGAATTCGATGGGATAGGAGGAGACTAGTTTGAGACCTGCTCGCGAGATAGATAAAGATTTTAGATACGCATACTTTGGTATGGCTATCAATGGTAGAATAAATCTAATAGAGAAAATAAAAGATTCAACATAATGTGCGGTTTAAGGTTAAAATTTGAAATATATATATATGTTTTACAAATACAAAATTATTTTATAAATAAAATTTAAAATAAAAATTATATAGATATAACTGAAAGAAAAATGTTTGACATTTGTGACTATAATTGTATGATAAAACGATTATAGAGTGCTTTCCAGTTTAAAAGTAACTAAATTAAGTTAAAAGTTTCTAACTTTTGGTTTAACTAATTAATTAGTTATTATCCAACTGTAATATATACATCATATATTTATAATTCAATCAAAAGTATATAGTTGTGATATAAATTATAAATAAATTATATGGTGATTACAATTATTTTCTTTCTCTCAGTACACATAGTTTATGTTTAGATATTTTATTTTGACCGGAAAATTTTTCATAGACAATTAGTTTCTTACGGTTGAAAGATGCAATTACTGAATAATCTATACTATGTTATATACTCTAGATATTGCATAAGCATTTTTCTGTAAAAAAGTGAGAGTTAAGTACAACACTTGTGTGTTCTGAAGCGCGTCGAGGGTGATTCTTTATCGTTCACATCTCCAATTAATGAGAATTAAGCTTACATCCCAGCGAAGTACACTTGTACATTGCGTTAAAGCTCTACGCTGGGAACAGTAATAAAGATCCCATCTCTCTCTTTCGGGCCGCGATAAACGTGGGAGAGCACGTAGATTAACAATCGTTCAAACGATGTGGGTTTCTTGCAAAAAAAAAAAAAAGAAAATGGAAAACGAGGCATTTAAACCAACAGACGGACGTTTCCTCGTCTCGAGCGACGAGGGACGTCGCGTTACGTCGTATCGGTGGAAGCTCGCATTTATTCGCAAGCGGCGATCTCACGTCGATTTATCGCGGAAACAATAAATCGCAGGGTCTCTCGCCGGCCGGCCTCCGTTAGTTTACGCCCTAACACGTAGTATTCCGCCACGTGTACGCGGCACGTAAACGAGGGAATTCACACGCGCGAACGCGCCCGGTGATTTTCGTAATCTGGCCTTTGGGGCACGCGGCTCGCGAACTTTTTCATCGCGCGCGGCGCAAGCGGAGCTCATCGACGGCGACTGTGCGATAACGCGTGATTACCGCACGCCTCTTCCCGTCGCTCGGGGAGAGAAGCGTTCACGTCGTTTCTCGTCGTAAAACATACTCGATATCCCGCATGCCAGGCGTGTCGAATTGAAACGTCAGTAGGTACTCGATTGTTATTAGGTGCTAAGCCGCGTTTATTAGCCGCATTTGCTTCACACGTGCGACACTGAAGCAGCATCGTGGTTTATTATTATTGTACTTTTTTTTTACATCCAAGGATCTTTTTATGCCTCGATTAGATAAGATATCAGACTAGGGATTAAAATTAAGATTGAATTAGAATTTGATCGATCAAATCAAAGTTCGCTAAATTTCATATTAGTTTTCCTTCTTTTTTAATAAATTGATCAGATTCTAACCCAATCTCAGTCTTAATCTCTAATCTAATACGGTCATTAAGCTGTAATCACACTAGCGATTATAATTGGCGATTACTTTTCAATCAATTAGAGCAAAGCAATCGGGGCACTCAAAAATATATTTAATTCTCATGTTTTTAATAACACCCATGTCAATTTAACATCAGAGTTTTTTAATCTACTTTAATGATGCTGGTACACCAAAGGTTTTACACGATAAGAATTATATAGATACACCACTTGATGTTAAATCTATACATATTTTTTGAGAGTGTAACTACTTTGTTCTAATTGGCTGAAATCGCAAAATCGCTAGTGTGACTACAACTTTAGAATCTTATATCCAAATATCTCTAAATTCTATATCCAAAAATTATATCGAGAAAGAATTTTGATTATACGTTTCTTACTACATGGTATACATATAAAGACATTGACTGCGCACGGTTAAAAAGATATCTATCGCAATAACGCAATAGAGTTCGTACGAGTTAATAATATTCAGTTAACGCCCATTTGAAGCAACAAGGCAATGAGAGCAGGTTGGCGAAGCAGAAGGGAAGTATAGATGCAGAGAGAGAGAGAGAGAGAACCGTGTCCATAATAATCAACAAGGGGGATCGAATACGGCAAGAAGAGTGGTATAAGGAGTTCGCTTTACCTTGCATCCCAGTCTGATGCAAGGTAACCTATCCGAAATATTAATGCATCATCGGACATGGCGACTGCCGTAAATCAAGAAAAAAACGCGAGAAAGCCGTCAGATATATATCTCAGAATTGAATTGGTGAAAATAAATATTCGCGTATGCTTTACATTGATTTATTGTAAGAACAACGAAATTGCATTCGACCTTCCTCGAGAGTCCCGTTTGTATCTCGCAACGTGAACAACTCCTCGCATGTAGACGGCCTGCTTAACGCATTATCGGTCATTTTCACGACTTGCAATTTCGCGAATATGGAGAGACTGCACAATGCTGTTTTTCGCAGCGACTGTAAATTAATCCTTGAATTTTTCCAAGTTTTTTTTTCTAAAAAGATGATGAGATACAAAATTGATGTCATTATGATGGAAATGAAATGTAATCAATATTTAATCAGAAAGATTTATTAAATTTATAAATTATTTTGCGAAATGACTAATGTTACGATTGAACGTGAACGACATAATTGATTAATTATTAATTGGACATTATTAATTAAAAAGTGAAGAAAATACTAATAGAAAGAAGACGGTGAATATCTTTATTATTATAAAAATGTGCATGGAGAAGAAAATGTTAACTCATTTTTATAAGCTATTTTCTTTTAACGCACTTTATTTCTCTGGGGAAATTAGTTAAGGCAAAATTTAAAAAATTCAGTTTTTTAAATTGGTCGTAAATGCAGTGTCTACTTCGAAATATTTATTAAATTTATAATAGACTTCCATGAAATAGCTGTTATTATTATTCTGCGTCTAGTAACATCGCTTAATTTGTTGCTGCCTCCAGTAATTTTTTTCGCAATAAAGTGTGTATATGTGTGCAGTTAAAAGTTGTAGAATATTTAAATGACGTTTGACCAGATATTTGATACGTAAAATATTCAGCTTATTTTTTTATTTTATTAATATAGAAATAGATTTAAGTAATACAGAAATAGATGCGCGGGTTTGATGGATTCGGGCGGTGAACGCAGGTGTGTGTTATAATCAAAATAAAAAAAAAACAGTTATATGTTATGTTCCTAACAGAAAAGTCATGTAGTAGGGAATGAGAAAGAGAAAAAGCCTATTGAAAAACCATATCCTGTCCATGCGCAAATACCATGTGAAGCAGGTTAGCCACATTATGTTCGAGTAACTTTTTGTGTCAAACTACTGGTTCTCCTACTACTCGCGATGCGCATCGTATACACAACTTGACGAGCTACTTCAATGCAATAGCATTCAGCTAAATGTAAGGTCTCGCTAATCTAGACGTGAAATCATTTAACCGACTTACCACGAGAAAATAAAAGACGAATTGTAACGTCATCTAACAGTCGATTCGTATTGCCTGCCATGAAACGTTACAGAGAAAATTAATCTAACTCGGTGAAACATTTCAAATATCAAACTGAAATATATCTGAAGCTTTTACATTGTTCTAATTGTTTCAAAAGCCTCTGCTGTGAAAGGGTCCTCGAAACTGTTGAATCAAACGATTTTAATCACTATCGCTTCAAAATGCACGTGATGTTAAATGCACACTTGAATTTGTAAATGCTCTTCATCTACTAAATTTGTTTTCTGTGTAATTATACGCGCAGATTTAAATTATTATTTTTATATATTTTTGTTTTAAGCATAATTGTTTGATCTTTGCTTCATATTCGCACGCAAAATTAATTTAATATATCGCTTATTTACTGTACAACAACAATGTAACAAGACAAAGCTTTCCGGAAAATAAATTTAAACGTTTTGAATCATTAAAATTTGATAATTTTAATTTTGAAATATAATTTTGGAATACACTGAATGTACAGGATTAAAAATGTATATTTTTGTGTTAAGTATTTTAATAAAGTTTTTCTTTTCTATATATTATGTTTCCGTTTTTCTTGTTCTGTATAAACAATTCCAAAATGACAATTTTTTTATTACGTTGTGGCAAGTGAGCGATATCTCGTTAAATTTTCTTTCTCCCCCTTTTTTCTAATCAATATATTTTTAATACCTTTGTAACCAGTTTTCACATTGTATTATCATTTTAACTTATCTGAAACATCAAATGTTAAACGTGCGATAAGACTAAACGGTTTATGGTGGGTAGAGAGGCTATAATAGTCGACAACTTTCAGAGACCTTCGTCTTGCTGTGTGCGTAGTTACGATTTCGAGAATTCACAATCACCCGCGACATTTAGCTGGAACATTGTGACCGCCCAGGTACGCAATGCCATGTTTTGCGACGACGCTTTTACTCGAAGGGTACGCACTGCGTAGGTGCACACAGGCGAGGAACACACACGCCGCGTCGTGAGCATGATGTAGCACATAATAGATAATTCATAAGCATTCCCTATGCTTAGTGCGTGTACAGCAGCGGCGGCGGTCGCGAATCGGGCGAGGAGGAGACGCGCGCGCGGATATTTTTCGTCGTCGTGCGTATCGTCGCGCGAGAACGACGGTGAAGGGACTTCTCTTCTGTTCCTCTCGATAGCAGCCCTCTCGCAACTTCGTGCATGCGTGCGTGTGAGCCGAGGGCCGCGAGAAAAATAGCGGCACTCGCGAAGCCTACGATAATTGAAGGTTCTGCCGCCCGTAGCCTTACGCGTGCGTGCGTGCGTGCGTGCGTGCGTGCGTGCGTGCGTGTCTGCCTGCGTGCACGAGCATACGTGTGGTCGTGCGTGTCGATGTGTATTCGTTTTCCGAGGAATTTTTTCCCTGAGAAGCGCGCGCGTATACACCATCTGCGGTGTGTGTTACTATGCTCCACACGATCGTCCATTTAAATTATAACGATTACAGCCGATTTGCCGGTTTGTGTCTCACGGTCTGCGATCGATTAGTGATTTGGGGTGACATTAACTTATTAAACGTCATTGGTGACTTCAATTGCTGCGAAGCTTCTTGCCTTCGTCGCTGGGAGTAACGAGCAATTGTCACGTTGCATGAAACATAATCCGTCTGGCTCATTTCGAAATGAAAGATTTAAATTGAGGTCGACTACTGTCTCAGAAACGATTCTTAACACGTAGAGTTCAATTACGAACACATCCTTTATTGGTATTATATTTATTATATACGGTAAAAAACACAAATTAAACATCGAGGATTAACCGGTTTTCTTTCTCTCTGTGAGTAAAATATTACAAAGTAATTTATTATTAATATCGTGAGAAAGAAAAAATATACATATAGTATAATACACCATAAACATAAAATACTAAAATATATTTTAATGTATGTGTGTGAGTAAATAGAAAA
>NW_017306059.1:1546509-1560706 GCF_001594115.1 Trachymyrmex septentrionalis | reverse complement strand
TGTTGGGGTGGGGGGGGGGGGGGGGGAACAACTTTGCTGAAGTATCTAAAAATTTAGCTAAATACAGATTTTGTTAAACTATCAAAATAATATAGGACGCTTAAACTGATTGCTACAATATTAAATTTTTTACATAATGATTTTGATGATCCAACAAAATTATTTTAAGCTCTGCATCTAGCTAAATTAAAAAAAAAATCATTGTTTCAGAAAAATCATTCTATTCTTGTATATTTACTTGAACGATAATTATTTTAATGCAGAAGATTTTCTTACAATGTGGCGATTGTTAATACTTTTTTAAAACTATTTGGAAAGTTAGAAAATTTAAGAAAAGTTCTTATAACATCGTAACTTAACACCGTATGAATTCCATTATCGCTTATCTAATTACCTATATTTCAAGAAAAATGGAGGATGTTATGCACTGTAACGAAACGAGGAAGGATGGTTGATCCATCGTTAAAGCTGGTCATAAAGCGTCTCAGTATTTGTAATGGTTACGCGCATACATATTTATGAATCAATTCTTACAATTAGAATTCTGAGGGATCCGATCTTGATTCCCTTAGATAAAGGATAAATATAGCGCATCGACGACTTGTCTTTCCTGCTATTTCTTATAGCACTTTGTTCCATTTATTGTCCGCACCTGCTTATCGTTTGCGTGAAGTTAAAAGCGCGCTGCTGGTATGCTGACGTTAATATACAGTTTTCCGCGGATAATCGACTCATAAAAACGCCAATGGTGCTCTGAGGGTGTAATTGTTGGACGAATATCCTTGCGTTTTGCTGTGCCGCGACGCGAACCGGTTACTGCACACGCGGGTTGTACGCGGTTGCACAAGTATCATCCCGCGAAATTTTAATCTATAGGATCTTCTCATCCAACCCGTCTTGTTTTTGCGGCTAGGGAAATGGTGCTCTCAGCTGCACGCATTGCGTGCAGGATAATTGGCGCTTCGCCAAGTCAAGTACGATGAGTACATGTCCTTGGGATAGTGATGAGTTCGGCGCAAATGTCTCGTACATCGGTTAGTATACTCGTTACTCATCAAGTATGTCGTTCACGGAAATATGTTAATGTCTTAACAGGATGTACGATAAAAAATAGGAATTCTTCCCGCGTCAGTCCTCTCGATTCTTTCAATGTGAACAACATTGTTCTTTTCATACGTAATACATTTGCGTGTCACATGATTGCATCTCGTGCATACTTGAGGTTGAAACCTGAGGAAAACTTTAATTACAATTACGCGTATGTGATAAAACTTTTGGATAAATGAGAATTGAAAATATTAAGTTAGTTTTAGTTTTATAATGAAAAATGTAATGTTATAATATATTGAAAGCAATTACTGTTAAATGTCAAAAGAGTAATGATTACCCAAATTTGTAACCCAAATTCCTTGAGTTACAAATAACATTTTGTTATTTTTAACTTCCATGTGTATAAAAATGTAAATCACAATCTATTTCTGTAATTGAATTATTTAATTTCGAAGTAAACAACGTTCATATGAATGTGTATGTTCATTTAGTAAATAATAAACTAAATTCGAAATTCAAGTTCAATATATTATATATTTCTTGAGTTGTTTAACTCCTTTAAAATCAACGACATATTAGGTATGAACAGTGGTGATTTAGAGAAATGATTAAAAATAACTCAAATTAAGTATAATTTGACATTAGGAATTTAACAGTATTAAATTGAATAAGTAACGCTTTTTTCAATATTTATGATTATTATTATGGTTTATCAAAATAAAAGAACAAAATAATGTAAAAGAAAACAATTTACATTAAAACGATATAATGGCAATTTTCTGAAATATCTTCTTACAGATAATTTCTAAATAGATGCGTTTATTAATTCGAGTTCTTTCGAAAAAAAAATGCGCAATATCTTTTTGAACAGTTCTTTATTCTAGTATTTCCTGGAGGGGAGTCAGTACTACAAACATCTACAAGTATTAAGTAATCACTATCGTGAGCAAATATATTTCGTTTTTTAAGAAAATTATTATAATACAGCGATTATTACTCGTCAGTCAGAAATCGCTTATTATATCGCCAAATTTTAACAGATTTTCTATTTTCTTAAACTTGTTTGTAAATTTATTTCTACCAATGTAAATTAACTTTAATCTCAGTTCAATTTATTCTTTACATTATTTTCCTTAGGACATAACAAAAATAAATAAGTAAATTAATTACCGAGATTAAAGTTAATATGCATCGGTGAGAAAACGGTTGTAAGACACGAAACGACTAATTCGAGAAGGAAAAGAACGTCATGCGGGTACATGCATATTCCGAGACGATATATTATTACAGGAATGTTGCATTAATTTCTGTTGCACGCGGAATATCAATATCAGCGGAAACAGCCAAATGAATATGCGCTGGACTGAGTACTTCGATATGCTCTTCTATTTGTGCCGCGTACAGTAATCGGCGAACAGAAGAAGAAGGGGGGACAAGAAAGGCATAAGTTCAATCGAGACATTCCGATCCGCATTTCCTTATTGCTGTTCGACCGCGTGGCAGAATAGATCTATTGGTCATTATGATAATAATTTTCCGGTCGGACGATTGTACGGTATCGTGTTACACATTTCTTTAAATATCGGCCTTTAACTCAGGTGGATGTCCATTTCCTCCATAAGTCTCTTTATCCTGTGGATGTCGAGCTGTAAAGAAGTTGCTTCATTTGCTTACATTTATCGTTACTTACTAGACATTTCTTGAATTTCTTGAACGCGGCCACGGAACGTGGTACATATGGAAATACAAATACCTTTATGTTTATTTATAGACACGTTTTCGACTGAACGTAACGGAAATCGGTGTACATCGTACAGCGAGACGTGTGTCAATTTAATCGCGAGTTGTTTATCGACGTTAACTAACTGAAGCGTCACGATAATTAATCAGTTGCTGTGAAATTTACAACGATCAAATTTGCAGTAACCGAAAATGCGCGCAAACAATAATCCCTGTGTTGTCTGAACTGTTTTCCCGTCTTTCATTTGCCACTCGATTTTAATCAAGCACGATCAGTTAAATGTATTGAACAGATAAATCGGACCAGTTGTAACTTTCCTGTTTGTATTGGCACGTAACGATTAATTTAATTCGGTAGACGTTCGTTTGGAATTTTGACAATAGAAGTTACTTGGCATTTTGATGAAAGATGCCTGCAGGACTGGCATCTTCGTATAGAAAATGCTCGAGCGAAGAAACTTTAGAAAAGATGCTGCGAGCCTCTCGAACGTCACCCGCATGAGAACACGTCAGCCGAGAGGTCCGTCTGACTTTGTGTTCTCGCGACGACATTTACTCAGCCCACGGATCACGGCGCATCGTAAATCATAATTATTGTCGCACGCTTTTTATTTGCATAGAGGAAATTCATTAGGTTCACCCGGCCATTGTAAACAACGGATCATCGCGCGGCGGGGGTGGGGGGGGCGGTCGAGAGAGGGGAGAAAAGCGATAGAGAGCGGCGGAGGAGGCAGCAGCGATCGTGGGAGGGATGGAACTTGGAGCGATGGCGGGGGAGTAGCAGGACGTGGGTAATTTACAAGGAGAACTCTCCCGAGCCTCTCTCGAGCGCGGATCGTGAGTTCGAGGCACGGAGAAGGTGAGCTTCTCGGGCCGACGGGCGTGCGGTATCGATATTACCAATAATTGTCGGCCTGAAAGGTTATCTCAAGAAAGCGTGCATAGCAAACTCTCCGTCGACGTGGCCGATAAGTTATGGGGAGGGGGAGGGGAGGGGGGCAAGAGGGGGCGCACATGCAACCCCGTCTCGTCTCGGACAGAAACGGGAGACGAGGTGCATGCGCGCACCTCCGACATGTAGAACACGGAGACGGCGGGCCAGACTTCAGTCTGCCTCGCTTCAGAAACTTTAGAACGTTTAGACGTTTTGAAGCGCATTCGTCCGCATGCACCCGATTACTCGATGAATGCAATTGCAATTGGCGTTAGCGGTTCTCGAGCCTTCGGCGAAGGAGACTTGAAACCACGCGGTCACACGTTAGTATTAAACGCGGGTCAAAATCGTCGATATAGGAATGCGAATCCAGACGTACAGAACGATCGGCTGAACTTCTCACATTTTGCTATTGCTGCCGCACTTCTGTGCGGAAACTGAGGCTCCAGCAATAGCAAAAATATATTGTAAGGCGGATTATTTTATTTTATTTTATTTTTTCTTAGAAAATACCGCCACGGAAACAACATTTCCACAAATTTATTTATTCTCTGGCTCCAGTTTACAAGCGGTCTTTAAACGGCAGTGGCTTACAGACACTTTACTCTACATTAGAACTCATCAGAAGCGTTTATAGCACCCTGTAAAAGCGCCCCATAAAAATATATAAAAAATATATAAGAGATATTTTCGATATAAAGTCGCGAGTGATCCTTACTGTCTTTTTTATCTCACGGTGCTTTTCTACCGCAATTTCTACGTCGATGTCGTATGCAGATGCGCGTTCGGTGCTATGCTGTCGCCAGCAAACCTCGCTGCATCGCGACCGTTATGGGTCTGACATTTTCTTCGCGAGCGACGCTCAACCTGGAAGTTGGAATTCGCGTAGAAAGGTGGCACGATTCATTATACATACGTCCCGAAACAGAGAGAGGCTCGCGTCAGTCCTGCGACTCATCAGATAATAGCGGCGATTATCAGCGGAATGCGCGATTTGCGTCCGACCAAAAGGTCACCGATGACTTTCGGATCGGCGCTTTCTTTGCTTCGTTCCTCGCTCCCGTCGAGAAACTTTCACACGATTTTTCTTCGCTTACAGGTCGACGTTGTTACGTTAGAGCCGTGATTATAGGTGGGCTCAGCCCTCTTTCTCAGAATATAATTACTCCCAGTTACGTATGACACATCTCGTCTCTCTCTCTCTCTCTCTCTCTCCTTGCTATTTCACTCACCCGCATAATTGGAAAAAAAAAGTAGCGAAAAAACGTGTGAATTTTGCGAGCTTAAAAAAAAAAAAAAGAAAAATAAGATAACCCAGGTTGACCCAGGTGGAAAAGAAGAGCAGATCGGACAGAAGAGGTGTGTCACACCCTGGTGTCACACACTGGGTCGTGCTTCGCAAGGCGCTGCGACGCCTCTCGCATTTAAGACCGGTTGTACACCGCGACGCGTCGCAGGCATTGCATTTAGCGCAGGATGCCGGGAGTCGCGAGCGATGATGAGCGTTAGGATGCGTGGGACTCCGTGGTCTCCCTTCGTCGCGTCGCGCGACGGTTCCGTCCACGCTCGGCGATTTTCAACGTGCGCGCGTATCTTGATTACGGGCGCAATTACGGCTACAATGTAGCCGCGCAATTTTTCACAATGCGCGTCCACGCTCGCGCGCAAAAGGAGGGCGACTTCCATCACGGGGTACGTAGTGACCGTGGAGGCGGGAGGCGGCGACTCGCTTAAACGCGCTAACAGCTCGCTACGCGAAGCGTTCGTACTTCGGCCCCTCGTCCCGTCCGCTAGCATTCGCTGCCCGCTATAATTTGCGAAAGAAATGATACCCGTAACATTGCCGGTGAAAGGAAACGCTAAGAGCATCGTTCAGTACCTACTTACATTGGCGGTGTCCTTCACCTGCGACCTCGCGCGCGAGTTAACATCCTGCCAGAGTTTCCTGGAAACTCGCGCTTTTTAGTCTTCCCGCGCAAGATATGCAAAAATGTTACTTGCCCAATAAGTCATCAGGGCATTTTGAAGTCTCTCTCTTTATCGCAGTTTAGATCTCTCGATTGTAATCGGGCGGCATTGTTTGTGCACTTACCGTGACATTCTCTCCTTTCGAGCTGCTGAATCTCGCGCACTTTACTGTTCTTTTCTTTGTGACTAATGCTAATTATTTTCGTACCTTGACGAAGCAAGCTGCGAGGTCATACAAATTGTCCCAAGCTTCCTTTTATAAATCTTTAGATGTATATTTTATTCCAATATAAGAATAATAAATTTATTATTCTTATATGTTGAATTATCACACAACCTAACATAAACAATTTAACTCAAGAAAATGCATTAAGTTTGTTATTTACTAAGCATATATTAATATGGACGTTTATTTTGAAACTAACCACAGAAATAGAATTTATACCTTGACCAAATGGAAGTTAAAAATAAATATTATTCAACTCAACGGATTTGGTTATCATTGCTCTTTTGATGTCTAACAGTATTGAAATGCAAATAACAAGATTTTAGGCTTAGGCAGCATTATGTTGATGCCTCTTAAAAGATGAGGCATCAACATAATGCTGCCCCTTTAAGCCTAAAATAAAATAGGAATATAAAAATAATAGTATATACGGACATATAGTTGAAATAACAAACTTATAAATTGTTAATTGAAAGGATTTAAGGAAAGATGATAAGTTGCTCAAGATGATAAATGAAGAGGAGAGCGAATTAAAGTAATAGCAATATAATGTACATATCTGTTGTAACTTTATTTAAATAATTAGCGACTAAAGATTAATGATAATTTAATCATCTATAATAATAAAATTATATGAGCTCTAATAATAATTTTCTATTTTTTAATTATATTTATATAAAATTTTATATAAAAAATCTAGAAGAAATGAGAGATTCTCTTGAAATATGCCGTTTATTAATTATAATTGTTTGTATATGAATGATCCTTAATGAATTTAACAATTCCTTAATTCAGAGATATCGGCATAAAGGTCTTCTGAATTATGATTTCACGTCGGATTATGAATCGCTCGGAGTTATACAAATATATCCGCATATTCTTCGGATTATCTCCAACTAAGCCTTCGGCTCGTTTAGCCACACAGGTAGACGGCTGCCGCGCGATTTTCTTCGAGCGTTCTTGTTAAACGGTCCGACAATGGGACCGACTAAACGCGTCGACAGCCACGGTCCATGAATCTTCGTGTGCGAGGACAGGCCGTTCCTAACGGAGGGAAAGTAGAGAAAGGTTAAAGGATTAACAGTAACTCACAATTACGACTTGTGGATAGTCAACTCACTACGCACACGTCCGTCTATCACCGGGGCATTAACGTCCATTGAATTATAAATCGACCTGGCCGTGCCGACCGCGGTATATTTCGACGTATTAATTATTGCCTCGCTACTCGTATAGGGCGATTTTAAGACTGGTCGTAAGTGATCGAACGACCGCGTCTACTCGCGAAACGATGCGAGTTATGGATTACTTGTATTCGTATTCGGTACCAAGTAAGGGGATGTGCGAATTCCCTTCGAATCGATCCATTAAAATAATTTAAAGACTAGAATGTAAAGGGAAGTAGGAATCAGCGTGGTACTTGCTACTTGGTGCGCAAGTATAACAATGGAAATGTTTGTATAAAGTCCGTACGCGTTTCGACTTACAATACTTCAATTCCATTAAAAATCGATTTTTGCAAAAGATTAATTTGAAACTGACTTTTGGGTGAAAAAGAAACGACAAAAATAAATATTGGATTCAAAATCGTTCCTTTCTTTTGGAAACTCGATGTTTCGATGTTTCAATGTAGTTTCATTTTAATTCTTCGTTGACACACCTCTTTTTCGGTTCGCTTTTTGACACACTGGGTGGCTCACACCCAGAACAATGTTTAAACAATTGACATTCTTATTTAAAAAATCCAATCAATATGAAAAAAATTGTGAGTCAATTTCAAGGTCCGTAGAATACAATACATTCGAATAGTTTTTGATTGAAATTACAGTTTTTGTTAACAAAATTCATCAGTTCAATGAATAGAGAAAAAACGAGTAAAATCTTTGAAAAATTATAACTTTTAAAAAATTCAATATTAAAAGTTAAAAATTACAGAATTGTTGCTCAGATATGATACTTGGAAAAAAAAATTAGTTTGCAAGTTGGTTTGGATTGATTTTGGAAGGGTATTTATTTTGTACATTGAATGTAGGCTATTTTGGGAATTGGAAAAAACAGAGATTTTTTTTTTATAAACATTGTATTTTTGTTCTACAAAATAAAAGAAAATTGAGTTTCAGAGAGTTAAAATAATTTTGTGGGTGGTTCACACCACAGTATGTGTCAACGAAGGATTAGCCTTGATTTAACTAACTTTTTGCCTTTGTCTAGCTTTAAGAATGAAAAGAAGATGAAGATTAAGTCGAAGAGAGATTAAAATTAATCTACATTAATAGAAACGGGTATCAGAACATACTTAGTTACCGAGCATGTTGAATAACAATCCCGCTATTCGTTCTTCTCGTGGAACTACCGACATTACTTAATGATCTTGACGAGCGATTGATGCGCGCTTAATCCCTACAAAACTTCGGGATACGCTCGCGGGATACGCTCTATCGATTCGAGCGCGATTTATACGATATCTTTATTAAACGCGCGACTTATCGCGCATAAATATTCCCGATTCGGAGACGGAACATCGAATGGCGGAGGAGGGAGAGAGGGGAAACTGGCAAAACGCGTTTATTTGTCGCTCGTAATAACATCGTACTTGTTATTCACGGCGCGAGGCGTACCCGCGAGCCTCGCAGGAGACGCTTCGTGCAGGCTTTGCCTCCTTCCACGCGGGGCACCCGACGCACGTTTATCTCGACGGAGGTGTCCCCCGGTAAGCAAATGATATCTACGCCTGGCTTTTCGGAGTGCGCCGTAAACAAGAATTCGTCCGATAATGTATTTGAAAGTCGTACGTACGACTTTTATTTCAGGCCGCAACGCGACTCCTTTTTATTCGGTGGCGGGTATCTCTTCCCGGATATTGTATAACCGCGCGCGCCCGGGGAAAAAATGTATGCGCAGATATATTTCGATGGTCGTGCCTCGCCTTTATATGCTGCCTGCCTGCCTGCCTGCCTGCCTGCCTGCCTGCCATGGTGGATATGAATTTTCGTGCAGCACGGTCGTGCACGTGTATTCCCACCATCGCATTGGGCCGCCCGTATCCTCCCCGACTTTCGCGATGCAGCGGTGCTCAAACTTGCAGCAAACTTGTTAGTGTCACGTTTAACGGGGAGACAACAGTGAATTGTCGGATCGCTCGAGAGCGAGTAGAAACGCATTGCCTATGGCAACACGCGCCGCCTAATGATCGTTGATCCTCCTAATTTCCCAGAGGCGGGAAACTCCGTCCTGATCTCACGGGAAACTCATCGTCAACTGTAAAACAACATATATATCGTTCCATCGGTTCCCCATGAAAAATCGCGCGACTCTTTCCACTTCTTTCTTTCTGGCAATTGTGCGAATCATGCACAATATCGCAAGGGACTAGCTATCTTTTTCGAGAAGCGGTTTGCATATCAGCGTGTCTTAATTACATACGAAAAATGCTACGTCGCGCTACTCACGTATCATTACATTACGGCCTTAACGGGTCCACCGGTAATGAGATTCCTCTCACTCCCCCCCCCCCTCCTCCAACTGTGCCCTCCGCCGTGGAAGCGGCACAGCGCGCGGCAGCTAGTTACGGGGTATTATTCGCCATAACCGCACCGTGAAATGCGCTTTTATACGCTACGAGCGGTTTTACACAGCAGGGGTAATCGTCCGGTGCATATGAAGCAAATTAATTATTTGCCCGTTTATACCGTTCCCGCGCGCGGGTGCATTGCGAAGCACTGCGCGAGACCGACGCGGGGGGATCGCGCGGGGAGGTGGGAACATTCCGCGCGGTGATCCGCGAGGAAGAGCTTAATTCCCGGCTTGGGAGTCTCCGAGACCGAGGAGAAGGCCGGACGCGCGTACGCGTACGCGTGAATTGTTGACACTCGGTATAATACACATTTCATTTGCGTAATTAACGGTCTGATGTATAGCTACATCGGCGAACGAACGGAAAACCATTCATAATACGGCCACTCGCCACTCGACGATTACTCATACGCGATACATATCGCATGAGTTTCGAGAGAAAGAAGAGGGAGACGTGAGAGAAAGAGAGGCTGCGCGGTTCCTCTCGGCGGAGTTATTCCTCTTCGCGCGCTCGTATTCGGCTATGGGCCGAGCTTGAGAAATCGAGATAACGATCTGGATGGAAGAAAATGGATCTGGCTGAAAATGTCAAATCGCAATTCGGTGCAGGGTTGAAGAGCAAGAACTAGTATTTTTCGATTGGACGATCTATATTCTCGAATAGCAGCCTAAATCACTTACAAATAACTCTCTGAAAACTCTCTCTCTCTCTCTCTCTCTCTCTCTCTCTCTCTCTCCTTCAGACTTCTACATCCAGTTCGTATTTTCGCGAGTATCTACGTGGTACGCGACGTTGCGATTTTCCGCAATCGGTCGGCTAACCGGTCGCGCGCGATCGTGAATAATTCAATCTTCGTTTACCGAGAGAAACCGGGTGGACGTTAGGAGCGCATTAATGCGGTCTACTAACGAGTGCAGGTTAATCTGCCGTACTCGCACTGACAGGTTCAACGTGCCGTAAAACGGGAGACACGATGCCATCGTCGCCATGGTTTTCTTTTTTTTTTCGTTTTTCCTTTTATCCTGGAAAGGCCACAACGGACCAAGAATATAGTCGAGAGAGAGAGAGAGAGAGAAGGGAGAGAGAAAAAGAAGGCATGAAGAAACGACGGGAGATTAAGAAAGAATAAGAAACGACGAGAACATCGATGGTAGAGACAAAGAGGCGAAGGGAGCGGGCAGATAGCGGCGGGAAAAGGGAGTCGTGCCCGGGAGAGGAAGGAGGGTACGAAAGGTAAGAGAGTGAGAAGCAGATTGAGGTTGATAGGAAAGAAAATCGCACTCGCACGGCGTCTCGTTAGCTTGTTAACTTGCACGCAACACCTTCGGCTCAAATACCGGATACATGCTGGGCTCTCTCTCTCTCTCTCTCTCTCTCTTCCCTCCCTCTCCCTCTCCCTCTTTCTCCCCTTTCCTTCGTGCAAACGCGCGTTGCTCTCTTGCTCTTGCTTCTCCACGGCGCTCTTCATACACCCACCAACGTGCTGCAACATCCTCCCGCTCCTTTCCTCCTCCTCCTCCTCCTCCTCCTCCTCCTCCTCCTCTTCTTCCTCTTTCTCCTCTTCTTCCTCCTCGCGCTGTCTTCCATCGCTTTATGGCCGGTCCATCAACCCTTTCTGCATGATCCTACCCGTTCGAGAAAGACTCGCAGAGACATCGCGTCTCGATCGTTTCTTCGCTTTCCGGGATACTTCCGTTCTTCGGTTCCTTACCCGCTATTGTTCCTCGAGGAAAACTCGGTAAGACGCTTTTTCTCATTCGCGTTAACTTTTCGAGTCTCCGGACTCCGTCCTCGTTCTTAGGCGGAAGGGCGATGCACCGTTGGCACCGTGCTCGGAGTCGTGCTCTACTTCGGCCAAGTACTCTCTTTCCCCCCGGTACCAATAAGCGGATGGTATTAGCTCTTGGAGACAGGTTCCCAAAGAGAAAAGTTCGATAGGAAAGTAAGGGATAAAGGAAACACGGAGAGCGGCCGACGAGCGCGCGGAAATCGGGAGCACGGTTCGTTGAATTATTTCTCTCTCTATCGGATATTGACATTCATTTGTGTCGGCCGTAAGTTTGCCGGGACGGAGAGGTAAGTCAGCGAATTACATTACGTCTTTTCTAGACCTCATGGACTACTAGCTTCGTTGCCTATCAAGATGTTTTCACATTCCTTCGAGCGTTACCTCGTAAGCATCTTATTCTTCGACGTAACCGTTCCGGAGTTGGAAAAATATAGGATCGAGATTGGATGTGTTTTTCATTAGAAATTTTGCTATGCATTCTGTGATGCTAGTAATTATAGTAATTTACTAAAACGCGAGCAACCTAGCAGGAAAACAAGTATCGTGTGTAGGCCTAATATTGTGATTAACTTGATGACAATAAAAATTGTATTTTTCTTTCATCTATAGTTAATCGCTACAGTTATAATTCTGTAGTGAATAACTTTTAACGTTACTAGTGTATAAAAACGTTAGTTAAGTGATTAACTAGAAAAATACATTGTCATCGAGTTAATCGAGATTAAGTCTAAACTCCAAGTTAATCAGATAATAAAAAAAACCGTGCCTGTCATTAAGAGTCGTTAAGAGAGTTACGTAATAGGGGCTTAAATTTCGAGTTTCTAAGCGCGTCCCATTTTGGAAGGAAATTTAATTGCATTTGTACGCTGCAGCGTGCATCAACTAAATGCGTGCACTATCGTGCCTTATCATGCCATCTTTCTCTACCCGTCGCTTTATACGTGTGATTGCTCCGTGTGGTCGTTTATCAAAAAATCTCTACGCAAATGATAGCGCGCGCCGGATACGGAGATAAGGCGAGATTCATCGATAATTTTGCAATGAGTTTTTTCGAGGCGTCAGCCGCTGCCAAGTCATCGCAGCGGTAGCAATCACTATTGCTAACTGGACGATATCGATCGTTGCTTCGTTGATATTAATTATTAGAGCAACGCGCAGCGACGCGCCGCCAATCTCAACGATAACGTTTCTCTCGGCTAAGCCGCCGCTATCTTCGCAATTCATCTTCCTTTTCGTGTGCTCGTACTCGTGCTCCGTCCGAGGCACGAATCCACGTGAAATTTAAGGCGCCATATCTCCGACGAGGCCCCGATTCCGAGATGCAATCGCGTGGCCGCGTCGGCGCGTCCGCTTTTGGTCGTCGTCACTGGCATTTAATTAAAGAAAAAGAAGGAGCGGACAGAAAACGAGCGGCAAATCTCGGAAAGGTCGTCGTTACGTCGCGGCGCATTAGCTCCGAGTGGCGCGTTTAATTACAGCCGCGACGTTACGTCGCCAGCGTAAACCGGGCTTAATCTTGGCTCCACCTTGAACAAAGACGGACACTAAACAGTAAAAGATGTATACACCTTCGTCTCTCTGATCGATCTTATTGTTAGCTTTGAAATTCTATAAACTAGATTTTTTTCTCTCATTCGTATTCGAGTAATTGTAAGCGAACTTGCGATCTCAACAATCGGTTTGTCACACTTCCTCAGCCTACACTGTTAAATTTATAATGTCAAATTATATCTAATTTGAGTTATTTTTAATCATTTGTATATAGTTAGCTATTACTGTTACTTGATACGTTATTAATTTAATTAATACGATGAAATTAAACAATTCAATCTAAAAAACGTACTTTTAACTGAAAAGTTTATTATTTACCAAGTATACGTTAATATGGGCATTGTTTACTTCGAAACTATAAATGAAGAAGTTAAAAATAACAAAATCTCTCTCTCAATGAAATATTTGTCAGTTTCCAAATCAGGAAAATACAAAAAAATTTCACAATATCTTTCTAAATTCTTTTGAGTGGACTCTTATTGTAGAAAGTGAAGATTGAGCTACCTTTAAAAAAGATCGACTCGAGCATTTTCCAATTTTTAAGAGTGAGATTTGCTCTAAAAAGTAGTTTTAGAGAGATCATTGAAAACAGGGAAAATGATGAAATTTCGTATGGAAATCAGGGAAAAGTTATGGAATTTTAGAATGAAGAATTTATGATAATAATTCTGCATATATAATAGTACATGCCTTAACTATCCAGTCTCAATAATATCAGACTAATTTATCTAATTGCGATCATTTTATCTCGAAATTCGAATTGACTTCTGGTGAATTAATTTTGAAGGATTCTCGGAGTCGTTTGAATTATTAGAATTATTACAGCGCAAGACGTGAAACGGCACGCCAACGATGTGAACACAGCTTAAGGATCTCGACGAGCGTGCCGAGAGAGAGAGAGAGAGAGAGAGAGAGAGAGAGAGAGAGAGAGAGAGTCACTTGGGTTTTCGCGGCGGGCGAGGACAACGCTCGAGCCGCGAGCGGGACGAAAACTCGCACGGAGAGAGCACGTAAGACAGAGAGCCCGGGCGTTTCTTGTTATACCGTTGGAGGGAAGGTGGATGCCTGGATGGGCGCTAACCGTCCACACACCGCGCCCTCCCTCTCTCGGCAGCCGTGAGCCGCGGCAACCGGACGACCGAGCGAAGCATGCGAGAGCCTTTCGAGGAGGACGAATACCCCATTCGAGAAGGAGGGAGAGAAGCGTGTTCCCTCCGTCGAACTCTGTTCGGCATGGAACGCTACCGACCGCAAGATCGGCTCGATCGGTCTCGGGCGTTCTATTCAATTGCCGTACGTGACACAAAGGGCGAAGCGAGGGGCGAAGAGGTACAATGAGGGATGTGTCCTCCTCCCCCCTTCCTC
>NW_017306059.1:1543318-1546409 GCF_001594115.1 Trachymyrmex septentrionalis | reverse complement strand
CCCCCCGCAACTCCTCGCCGCGATTCCAGTTCTTTCCGCGGATCGTAGCGACTCGAACGGAACCCGCGGAAACGTGTCGTCGTCGTGGACCGCACTCGAACCGCGCTCGAACGTCGGGCTCGAGCGGGGCCGCCTCCGGCCTTCGGCATCGACGGCATCGCGCACCGATTTCAATGCACCGCAATCTCTCTCGGTACTATTTTCTCTGTACACAATTACGGCGCAGTTTGCTGCGTGGATATCCGTCAAACCTTTCTAACGCGCGCGACTCGACATCGCTCATTAAATGGTAATAGCGTCGATTTATATTTGCGCACCTTCGCGCGTTGTTCTTCGCGAGTTGGTTGAGGCTGAGCTTGCGAAATCGTGTCTTTCAAGGCAGGCATCGTCTAAGAGAGACTTTGCGAACAAACAAATCGCAATACACGTGATGGATGACACACGGGAGGGATACGTAATTTTCACGTTTTTCTATATTTATATACGAATCTCGCTTGTCACTGTTATTTTGCAATGTTTCTGCCTTCGGAACTTGAGTTAAAAAGTTATACAAAAATGAAGCAACACATATTATTCTTTTTTACGCTGTACGATGATGTTTATTGAACCACAACGGCAGAAAATATTCATTCGACTGCATACATAGAGTTAACTCTTGCTCTTTCGTGTGTTTTTTCGGAGGTAATTTGGCTTGCAGTTTCTGCAAGATTTAAATAACAATTGGAGGGTGGAAGAGAGGCCGTTTTATTCAAGTAAACTGAAATACGGGAACGATAAGAAAACGGAAGCGCGTTTACTTACATTTATTTCACGTTACCCTTCTATGTTCCATATTGGCGCTGAAATCTTGAGTTCCTGCGATATCGTTTTCATTCGCGATCTCTGGATCCAACGATCTCAGTCAAGTGCGCTCAGACGGAAGTATGGTAATAAAACTCCAATGTTAAATGTTACCGCGAGAGAGAAATAACTCCCGAGTACAGTTTCGTTGAAGAAACTTAAGCAGCCATCGGAATAGAAAAATTTCTTCGCCAAGTCGGTTCGCAGAATATTAAGTACCGCCGCGCGCGGAGTGCCGAGTGTGTTTCTTCCGTGTTCAGGAAGAACGCTCGATTGAGGAGATCGTATCGGATCGATTCGATTTGCATCCGCCAAACGACGATTCTAATTAAATAAAATATGCTAACACGTAGCGCGATCATTCGAAATGTCCTAAATTGGAGAGGACATTTTCATCGATGTTTCGGTCTAGTGGTATCCACCGCTATTTCGTTTAGCGATTTCGTCACCGCAAAGTTGCGAGTCGCCGCAGATAAACGCGGTATCTCCATCGTAACATCGATATCCGATTTATCGACGAGTGAGAAGAGGAGAGAACTCGGTACGATCGCGTAATCGGACAGTAATAAGAAAAAAAGAAAAAGGAAAAAAAAAATCCATCGGACACTTCTCTACAACGAGTCGCACTTCCCCGCAGGCCGCGAATCTCGAAAGCATATCCATACGAAATTTCATTATGGAAATCACATTCCGGAACGGTCTTGGAAAAGTATCAAACGTTCTTTTTTTCACAGAAAGGGCCGTTGGCTACCAAATAAGGTTCGCGTGAGCAGCCCCGTGGAACGAACGGCGAGGAGAGGAAGAAACACGCCGCTTCGCGTCGGGCGAGTTTGATCGCCGCGGATAATACGAAAGTTTTATTTACATAGTCACGGACAGAGGAGAGTCGGCGACGGACTTTTTACGTCGAGTACCTCGCGTGCTAGTTAATATCCGTCCCTGATTTCCATTTATGAACTCTCCTCTCAGAAACGATTTTTCGAGCGGCGGCGAGAGTCGGTGAATCGAGTTTTTACAAGTCGGGAGCACGCCCAGGGTCACACGGGACATCGTCGTTCCTTTTCTTTTTTTTTTTTTGCGCCCCCCTCCCCTCCCCCCCAAGAGCATCCCTTACGCAAACCTGCACGAGAGAATTACGGCGATGGAATCTCCAACGATGCGTACCGATAAATCCCAACGAGCGCGCGAGCGTCGGAGCATGCGGTATTAATCATTCGACGAAGTTTCTACTTATCACGATCAACGTATAACTTAATTCCTGCTTTAGCCGGGCGTTAAATCGCACGTTTGCGCGTCCATAGCGCGTGGAAGGACATAGATCTCGCCCTTCGTGTTAGTCTCCTCCTTAGCTGTTCGAACGACCGCGAGCCGTGATCACGCTGCGCGAAAGGCTTCTATCCGCAGCCGCGTGAAATTGAGTGAGGAGTGTAATCAGATTCCTCGTAACGAATGTTCGGAAACTGGTATTTCCGGGAAAAATGCGAGCGAAGTTTACTTTAATAAAACGCACGTCACGCGCGAGACTGTGCAGAACGAAGCGCAGAGAAAGTGCAATATTAGAATTAACATTCCGAAACGTGCGTTATGTGAAAGAAAATGTCAACTCACTTGCACTCATCACCATATGTGCTATTATAAACAACGATTTGATGAAAGTTACCGGCAACAACTTTATCAAATATTTCGGGATCGCGCGCACGAAATAAATATTTCAGCCGAGAAAAAAACCGCTGGATGTGAATCGCCGTACTTGAAGTCACGTTCTAACAAGTTGCCGAATTATGAATAACGTAATGTAGAGCAAGTTCGAGAGACTTGCTTTGTTTTATAACAAAAGGAAAAAAAAAAAAAGAAAGGCACTGCGAAAGCTTAAATTATACGTTTGCAACTGACGTAGTGGATGATCGTTATCCTGGAAGCAATCTTATCGACGGTCGCAGATGCACCTAAGAGCCGGAGAGAATACGGAGAGGGACTTCGCCGTTTTCAAGTTTTCATTGTTTTGCGCGTTTGCCGTCGCGCGCGTGACACGAAATCGGGGCGAATGGTCGTGCTCGAAAATTTCGATCGTTTGCAGCTGTGCTCATTTTCTCTCAGCAGCAGATGTTCTTCCCGCAAGGCTACGGCTCGCGTGTTGCGCGCATGTACATCCCTCTCATGATTATTTTACAGCTTACAGAAAATTTACAACGTCTCGCGCCGCAATAACGCGCGGGGTCTAAAATTTTATCATCGGTACGAATTAATTGCG
>NW_017306059.1:1530713-1543218 GCF_001594115.1 Trachymyrmex septentrionalis | reverse complement strand
ACAGCTTACAGAAAATTTACAACGTCTCGCGCCGCAATAACGCGCGGGTCTGAAATTTTATCATCGGTACGAATTAATTGCACATTCACGATTAGATACATTCGCCGGTGCTCGACAGTTCCTAATAAACGGTCCATCTTTCCCTCTCATTCCCTCTGTAATTGAAAACTTAAAACAATTTCATTTACATACGAAAGCGCCTTTGATCTTGCTAGAGTCAACAGTGTTGTACAAGTTTGGCTTAACTTTGTACGTATTACTTAGGATCTTCGGATGTAATTAAAGTGACGAGACCGGGGACGATGCTCTGTTGTTTTTTCGATTACCTTTAACGCGATATGGAAACGTTTTACTTACTTCCACGTTATATATAAATTCCAATTTCCTGTTTTAACGAGAGTCCACTTCATGTCCACGCTCTCTCAGGCAATCCACTTAAATAAATTAATGAACAAATATTAAGCATTCAAAGTATATCTTTGTAGAAAAATTCTTCCGAAATAGAAACGTAAAATTGCGAAAGCTAGATAATAGAACTTTGCAAGTTGGAGTAGCAACGTTGGTACGTAAGATGCGAAGTTAATCCCTAATTACCGGATCAAGGCTCGATTGGATCAATTCAATTCGTCGCTGCTCGATTAATCCTTTATAATCCTGTAGTATATATTTGCGTAGTATTATACAACGGGAACCATTTGCCATTGTATTATACCAACGAAACACTTTGTCGAAACAGAATACTTGGTAAAACGAAACGTATTCGACCGCTCAATTAGTACATATGAGAACAAAGCTTGTATAGAAAATTTCAAGAAAAGCGGTAGAGCAGAGTGTAGATGAAATTGCAACGGAGCTCCCGAGGGCTCCGTTGTAGTGCAGTCCGGGGATAATCGTGGCCGCCCTCGAAATGGCAAATGCAACAGTGGTATCAGCGTGGTCTGAAAATGTCGAAAACTTCGGTGGATTGTCAGCTGGCTTTAATGCGCAACGAAGCGTGTCAACGGGGTCCCATGGTATTATTACCAAGTCTCCCAAGCCGCACTTGTAACCATACACGAGAGCGCCGGAATGGTACCCGACACGCCCCGCGAACTCTTGAGCAGTTGCGCTCGCAAAGAGTTGATTAAAGTCACCGGTCGGTCGGTCGGTGCAACTTGTATTTTTTTTGACCTCTTCCTCCCTTCCTCTCTCTCTCTCTCTCTCTCCATCTCTCCCTCCCTCCCTCTCTCTTTCGTCGAACCCGAAGAGATTGGATCCAATTCAATGTTCCACGAAAGTGCTTTGTAATCGATCGAGCGAACAGCTCTCGCCTCGGAATGTTTCTTCCGCCAGTGTCAGTCTCACAGCGACAGGCAGATCCACCTCCGTCAATATTAGCGATGCTTGTTCGGGACGAGGCAACACTTGCTTAATAAATCGAATTATCCGGCGCTCGCGGGGTTCGTTAAAAGTCCATTTATCCGATGATCGCGCGTCGTAACTGGCGAACGTGAAATCACGAAATATCTCCTTTCCCGAAGAGACGTTCGTCAAACTGACTTCATCATCGATGACGAGAAATCGACGTATCTGCTTTCAGAAGAAATTTATCTACCGCACTTCTGATTAATTACGTCTGACAGGATAAACTAGAAACTCGTTTGCTGCAGTCGTAAACGGTTTACGATAGTTTCAAAGTAAATTGCAAAATATTTAATATCTCAACATCATTGACATATTCCCCTGTCTTATCTTAAATGCGTGGTAATCAACTTGTATGTTTTACGCACTCAGGCACTGTAGTATGAAATTTGAAAAAAATCATTTAATTAAGAAATAATTGACTTAATTAAAATGAAAGTAAAAATAATTTCGTCACCCCAAGAATGAATAAAGCAAGTAAAATGCCTATATGAGTATATCTCCGCGATTGTTGATTGCGTAAATAATAAATTTATAAAGCGATAAGATATAAAATTCGCAAAACAATTGGAATTGAACCAACGAAGTTAGCTGCAAACGTTTTGACTTTAAATTCGATTATTTCTCTCTGTTTGCGAATTATATCTTATCGCCTTAATAAATATATTATTTACACTCCAACAACCGCAGAGGGGCTTGTGTAAGTATTTAACTTATATTTGATAATAATTTATATTAATATAACGTACACATAAACGGTGCATTTATCTTTTCTTTTATATCAGGAATAGTCATTAATTGACACGCGAGATGTGCGTGCGTGTCGCGTTTTTAGAACAGCTTACGGTCACGGAGGATGCGATATCTCTTTGTAATAAAATAAGGTACGAAATTAATTGCCGATCGTTACCTGGAATGCCGCAGCAGCGTCGCGCGCGCGCTTCGGTGCCTTTATTCCGCTTTTGCCTGCATTTGATTTTGCCCGCGTAGAAAGAGGTACGGATGATTTCTGCGAGTTATTATGATGTTACACGGTTCTCTCGCTCTCTCGCGCGACTTGTATATATGCGAGAAGGTAACCGACTATACCACGGTTCGCATAATCGGCAAGCCGCAACGGTTACACGACGGCTGCGGCGGCGGCGGCGGCGGCTGTATGGATAGCGCACGTGTGAAATATGCATTCGCTCCGCGAGACAATGCAAGCGGGACACTAAATTCTCAATCGCGATAACTGTACTACGCGCCGCGGTGTATATAAAGTTCACAGTCGACAAGAGAGCGAGGTTCGTAATTGAGGGTACGGCTCCTTTTTTCATGCTCGACTTCCGTCGATCCTCTTCGCGTCGCGAAGCGCGAGCGCGAGATGTGCAAGTAACGGCTGTGCAACCAGCGATTAGCTGTTGCAATTAAAAAAAAAATGTGCTTTAAAGATCGCAATTACCGGCGAGGCAAATTCGAAGGGAAAAAAGTGCGCAAGTAATATAGAAAGAGCGGACGGAGACTTCTCTCTCTCTCTCTCTCTCTCTCGCGCGCGAGAGAGAGAGAGAGAGAGAGAGAGTTATCTTAATTAATCACGATTACGCCACGATTATGTCGCGAGCGATTACAGTCGTCGTGCACTTCGCGTCGCGTCGCATCGCCCAGTTTCCAACGGCTGTATAATCACTGAGAGATGACACAAATCCTGACTTGTATGTATGATTTAATGCCCGTCGTGAGTACCGCTTGAATTTCGCAAATCGCAAATCTCAACCGGAATAACGACTCGAGCGTCTTCTCGCGGGGATGGGAGCGATTTGCGGCTTGGGCGACTCAACGATTTGCGATAAAACGCGGCTGCTCAATGATCCGACACGACGGCGATTTGAATAGATCGTCGGTGTCGATTCGAAACACGAATCCCTCCTCGAATCCCTTCTTGATCCGTGCAAATGGCACGGCCAAGATGAACGATGGACGGCGACGAAGGCGTGCAAGTGGCATGTGCCGTTCTGGCAGATAATGCAAACAGAAATTCCGTTATACCGCATAAAGCATTGGCGACCAGATTAGCGGACGGCGAGAGGAGATGACGGTTGAAGGAGGTCGCCGAGCACGCCAAGCTGCATTCTCGAGGAAGCTGCTTTAACTACTACGCGAACGAGTTTAGCGAGCTGAGAAACGTTAGAAGCGGGTGGGATATTATGGCCGCGATCGGCGATCGTGGATGAAAGAGACGCACGAGGCTAAAGCTCCTCGCTTTATCACTCCTAATTCATTATTTTCTGCAGTAAAGACCTTCGCGGTTTTACGCGCATTAAAACTCGTCACTTGCCGGTCGTTTTATCGGAAAGCCGTTACTCGACGGTACTCGGGGATATCCTATCGAGTCGCTTCTTGGTCCCGCTTTAGGTATTATTGCTCGCGTAGTTGCTACCACTGCGAGTCTCCGAGAGAGAGAGAGAGAGAGAGAGAGAGAGAGAGACTTGCTTCGATTCGATCCGCGGTATAAAGACGTCGGCTGTATCAATTTTAATGACCGCTCTTTAATTTCAGTTTCCATCGCACCGCCGATTTCTCCGTCGTTACTTTACCCGAGGTCACGCGCGCGCCTCGTCTCGTTAAGTTGAATATACGAACAAAAGTGGGGAACAGGTTTATAAACTTCTTGCATAATCTCGCATTATCGCATGCTGCGAGCGCATTCAAAAATAGTTTTCGTCCGGTTCATTACTTATCCTAGCGAGATAGACACGCCTGATTCCGTTCCTTTCGCCACTCTCTATCCGCGCCCAGAAGTGCGGCCTGGAATATCTAGACCATTGAGATCTTACGATCTCTCGCCCTTCCGTTCGTATATAATTTCTTCCTCTTGCGCGCCTCTCTCGCGCGCGCGGCTCGCCATCGCGAGGGCTTGTAGAGGTATCTCCGATTTTTCTCAGTACATTAAATTATACTCGAGGGGACTGGTGGTTGACGGCCACGAGCCCGCCTTGACCAGGCGCTTTCAACGGAGAACATAAGCGATGCAAAGAGTGTTTCACCCGTGATATGTTGTTAAGGACTTGTTAATTACAAAAGTGGCAGAACAGGATCGGCAGATAGGAGCGTTGACTCGTTACCGGCCCCCATAGAGACGCTCGTCGCTACCACCGAGGATGCCGATCGCAATCTGCCCGACAAATTCGATGTTACGATTCGAATTTTCCCGTACGTATTTCGCTCCGATCCCTTTTATTTACGTATCAAGGATAACCGCTGGAACGTAGAAACTGTGGTCGAAGGGAAAAATGTTGGAACGCGTGACTAGCGTAATTGAATGAATGATGACGACACGACTGTGCGGCGAAATATGTGCCGGGTGAACTAATCGCGGATGCTGATTGTTTTGATTAGTCGTCGGAAATGATTTGCCGAGCCGAGAGTTAAATGTCACGCGCGCGATGATAACCGATATTGCGCTACGTTCTCATCAAAGAACAGTCCATCAAGAATCGATCGATCTATCTACGCGCCGCGGAAAGCTCGGCTCTCGCGCAAATGTTAGATCGCAGCTACGATCGTCGGTGAAACGGCGCTGCGCTGCGGAGTACAATGCGATTGCGAATTCCATGTGTCATTAACCAAACCGCAAAATGCCCCGGCAGCCATGGTATGTAGGGTGGGACTCTCGGTGCTTCTTTCACAGCGCTGCGCTACGTGCATATTCGTTATCGTGCGCGACACCGTTACGATGTACTTGCGTTATTTCTCCAATATCGCAATCGTCCTCGAACGGTGTACCACCACCGCCATCACCTTATTTCGCGCATCGATCGAATTGCCTGCGCCGCTGGGCCGTTACACCAGCATTGATTACACGACGATTACACGTAATCGCGGATCATGCAATAACATAACTTTCGCGAGCGTTTTCACGTAGCTACAATTTTCTAACGTGGTTCATTTAGCTTGCGCTCCTACGCTACTCGTGGGTATTGCATGCCATTCCCGCGACAAGATCAATGATCGTGTAATGGATAAATCAAATTCTTGAATTTTCTCAGTAATGCCGATTTTTTTTTTCTTCATTTTAAATTTAATACGTTCTTATAAAATGTGAGTTAGTCCACTGTTACAGCGAGTCTTAATTTATTTTTCATTAGCTATAGATTTTATTTTGAATGACGTTTGCATTGCTTTTTTAGTGTCTTTAATCTTTTTTGCAATAGTTTATCCGAGTTAGAAGTTAGAATAGCATAACGAAATAATTTAATTCAATTTATTATGGGGCGTAACACGAAATATCCTCTTAACTGTTTTCTACCAAATTGTCTCTTTTCTATTATCCTCAGGTAGATATTACTTATTCCGCAGATGCAACGGTAACAAGACGTGATGACAATGTATACAGACGTGACTCGATTAACATAAAGTATTGTTTTGTTCTCGAGCTACCTCAGAAAATGGCGCACAAAGGCCTGCATCGAAATAGTGGATTTAATTGTCATGCTGCGAATATCGCGTATACCGCTTTGTCATTTTATTGCATTAACTGAAAATGAGGAAGTGCATCGCATACCGTTTGTAAATTCGTTTTAATGCTTTGACATTTCTCTCGACAAGTACGCTTAAAACAAAAGTAATACCTTATTCGCAAATAGTGCAGTTTTAGATCGCATTGAATCGCAAGAAGAGTTAAAGTTAGCTCGTCTCTGTAAAAACATTTACACGTTTAACAGTCGAAAACTTTTTCAGCGATCTGTAGAACGTATAATTGAAGTTATATAATTCGGTATTATTACGATCTGCTTAGGGAAGGCAAAAATCAGAATAAGACAGAAGAATTAAAAACATAAAAATAGAATGTTTTATTATTCAGTCATAGCTTTTATTCTAGAATAATATCTTTTTGTGTCGGACAGTTTGCGGAACATGATAATCGCTTGCGAGGAAAGCTGAAAAGGACGATTTTATGTTTATACATTATATCTCGAATATTTGTAGCAGCACTTTAGTTTCTTTGCACATAACGCGCACTTTGAATTCGACTGTCGCATTTCGAATAAGATACGTCACGTAAAGTTTGTTTCATCTTGCGCTGACTGCATCTCGGCGTTTTCATAATGCTAAACTTATTACTGAAATGTGATTGAGCCATCTGTGCAATGAATATCAATGTACTGTCTCCCTGTTACGTATTCATAAAAATATATACGTACAATTTATCTTCCGTATGTACGAGAGACGGTACATATAAAAATAGAAATTTGTAGATCAGAGTCTCGTTTATTGATTCGTACATGTCCAGCAATAATGAGACCGTCGAATTCAAACGTAAATTCCACGCGACGCGCAAATTACGTTTTCTTAAGTTAATCATTAATCGACGGCAAGCGAGTTTCGTTGTTATACTATTATCTCTATTTTCATTCTCGCGTTATATATCGATGCATTTAAGTCGCATAAAAAGTCTCTTTATCGAATGGAACGGAATAAATAAGACTAAAATAATACTTTACAATGTTCGCGCCCAGAATTTTTCATTATCACCGTGGAGCGTCAGCTTTCACCGCTGAGACACTCATAAGCTCGTATTCCTGGATGAAATTCGTTATCAACCAGAGAGAGAGAGAGAGAGAGAGAGAGAGAGAGAGAGAGAGAGAGAGAGAGAGAGAGAGAAGTGTAAATACAATTAAATATACATAATAATTATAATTAGGAAGTGATATCACTGTTGGCGCAGCGGCGCTTGAGCCAAGCAATCTAAACAGTCGAGATTCAAACGGGTCCGAAGACGCTCTTGACTCGATGTTAAGCGATATTTTACTTTGAAGAATCGATCGTGGAAACACACGCGCGAGATAGCTACCGATATTAAAATGATTACGCGCCAACGCAGTACATTATATAATTTCTCGCCCGAGAAATCCGTCGCGGTTTGTCAATTGATTGCGAAATTATTTGCACTACAGTCGACAAATAATGGCTGAATTCAATGACCACAAATGGACACATAATGACGAGAAGCAGTGAATTTTAAGTACACGGCCAAGTACATTGGGCTACCGGAATCACGACGGGCTGCAGGCGCATCTCTTGCGTTTCACGATCACGGCACACATACACACGCACACACATACACATACACACATTCACAGATGTATACGCACCCATCGCGCGTAATCGTCGCACGTTCCACGAGCCGAATAACGGTGCCGGTCCGGCCCGTGATTCGCGACCGAGCGGACGACGTCCTATTTACAACGAGTTTCAGCTAACCACTCTCATCCAGACGCGCTGCAACAAATTTACAGAATCTGCGTGTGGCACACGCCAGTATACGTTTCCACGCGGAGAGAGCGCGTCTTAAATATTTTCTCACTCTTATCACACACCGTTTATATACACATGATTCCTTTATTCCCGCACCTTCGGTATATACGCTCGGTATTTATACATATAAAACCCTTCCGTTTGTATTTACACACTCTGTAATATAATATGATATTGCACACCATCCGAACACGCGTCTCGGAATCGCGCGCTTCGAGCGCGTACAAGATCCTCAACGTGAAGCTCGTGTTCCCTCCTGTTGGTATCCTCGCGGCTGAAAGCTCATTTAACACGAACGCACACACTCGACGCACTTGGATTTGACTACAACGATTCATATGTGGACGGATACGGTACGCGATCCATTGGACGTTCTGTTGTTGTGTTGCCGTCGGACCGGCGGCGGCTGCTGCCTCGTCCTCTGCGTCGCGCGCTGATTGTTCGGCACATCCGGCAACGCGAATCGCAGCTTCTCCCAGAAAAGTTTGTCGCCCCATTGCAGATACGTATTCGTCTTTAAGTACAGTCGTATGTCCGGATCGAGATCGCGCTGATGCACGTCGCCAACCAGCACGAGAATCAATCGGCGTCTTCTGTCCCTCAGCACTTGATGGTGCGCCGACTTGAAGTCGAAGCGGCACCACTCGGATTTGATGAAGTTTTCCGACAGCACCATTATCGTTCTTCGCGACGACTCCACCGCCTGGACGATGGTGTCGGCTATGAAGCTGCCGACTGGAAAGTCCCGATAGTGGAGGCACAGTTTGTACGAAGGATTGCCCATTTCGAGGACCGGCGCCAGTTCCTCGGCAACGAACGCTTCGTCCTTCGAGCTATAGCTCACGAAAGCGTCAAACAGTTTATCCCGGTCGTCCCGATCGACTTCGTGATTTCGATAGAATATCCGCACACCGAAACGCGAGTGAAACCACACGCGTAGCTCGTGGCGAAACACGAAAGCGAGCATGCACAGAAGTATGACGACGAGCGAACTGGCCGAAGTGGCCACCAGCAGCGGCAGATAATCCTGCAGGACCTGCTTCTCGATAATGGTCTTGGTGTAGTTGTGATGTATATCGTTGTCGAGACTAATCGTGCCGGTGCAAACGGCGCCGCTGCTCTCGTTGCCAACAGCAGCGCGCTCGGAATCGCCTAGCGGCGTCGCGCTCATCGGAAAGCCGAACTCGTCGTCCGCGAACACTTCGTCGCCGAACGCCTCGAACTCCGTGACGTTGTACACGCAGCGCAACGCGGCCGCGTCCGTAACGCGGATGCTCGGATCGCGCGACCACTCGCGATAACTCTGCAGGTAGTCGCACTCGCACGACCAGGGATTCCCAGCTAGACTGATCTCGATCGAATTCGGCAGCGACCATACCACCAGAGTGGTCAGACGATTGTTCTGCAACCGTAGTACTCGCAGAGAACGCAACGGCACGAACGTGTCATTGCCGATCGCGGCGATGCGATTGCGTTGCAGATGCAGCTGCCGCAGCGCATCCAGCCCTTCGAATTCGTGACCGCGCAGCTCGCGTATCCTGTTGTCCTGCAGGTGCAGATCCTCGAGGTCGCGCAGCCCGTTGAACGACCTGTTCTGCACGATCTCGATGTTGGACGAATTGAGGAACAGCACCTTGAGCTTCTTACGACCGATGAAAGCGTGACTCGACACTACGCGTAGATCGTTCCCGTCCAAATAGAGACGCGTCGCGTCCATCGGTATCTGTTCAGGTAGTTTATTGACGTGTCCGCCGTTGGAGCAATCCACCACGTTCGCCGACCACGACTGATCGTGATAACACGTGCAGTTGTACGGACACGTCATCTCGCAGTCGCACGCATCGAAGTCACAGCAGTGGCACAGAGCGAAGCAGTGGGTTTCGTATTTGCAGAGGAATTGCGAGTGGGATGCCTCGACCAACGGCACGAAGACGTGCTCGCGGTCGTACAAGAGTTTGCAGTAGATGCTTTCGAGGTCCATGACGCGCGGCTGCACGCGCGTCTGATTCTGCCGATTGACGCGCTGCAGCCACTCCATGGTGCAGTCGCACAGGTACTGGTTGTCGCCGATGTAGAACTCCGGTAGCGGTTGATCCGACGGTACTGCGCTGATGCGCAACGCGTACGGCTCGAGATTCCGTATCCGATTGCCTTTCAAGTCGACTCGCGTCAGATTTGGCTTCTTAAAGAACGAGTAGCTCTGCACTTTGGAGATGAGATTGTCGTTGAGGAACAGTAGCTCGACGCTCATGGGAATCGCGTTGCCGGTGATCTCCGTAAGCTTGTTCTCGCTCGCGTCGAAGGTGCTCAGCTGCAGTTGCGTCTCGATCTCGAAATTGTTGCCCAACTCCTTGATCTCGTTCGAGTGTATGTCCAGCCACTGCAGCCCGGTCGGTATCATCGCGTAGTCGAACCACTTGAGCTTATTGTCGCTCACATTGAGCCAAACGAGATTCGGCAGTTTGGTGAAGAGGCCGGTGATGTCGGTCAGCTGATTACCGTCGAGACGTATCGCCTGTAGATTCAGGTTCTCGTCGAAAGTACCGGGTTCGATGTACTGTATGCGGTTTCGCGAGAGATTCAGGATCTTGAGCTCTTTGATACGATCGAAAACGCCTTTCGTGAGATTGCCGATATGATTTTCGGTTAATCGGAGCCCGTACAGCTGCGCCACGTGGTCGAAGGTGCCGCTTGGTATCTCGGAGATGAGGTTCTCGCCGAGGTCGAGAGTGCGCAGGAGGGGAGTGGCTTTCAATGCGTCTGGCACCGATGTCAGCCGATTACCGTTAAGATGAAAGTCCTGTAGGGACGAGGCGTTTCTCAGAGAGCCCGGATGTATCGTATGCAACCGGTTATTGTCCAACGAGAGAAGACTGAGCACGTAAAGACCACTCAATGTAGTGGCGTCTATGACAGTCAATTGATTGTCGCTGAGCAACAACGTGTGCAGGTTGTAGAGCGCCGAGAACGTATTTTCCGGTAGGCTCTCCAGCAGGTTTTCTTGCAGCCGTAGTATTTGTAGACTGTACAGATCGCGAAAAACGGTTGGATCGAGACGCGCGATACGGTTGCTCGAAAGATCCAACACCACTAAACGCACCAGACGAGTGAACGTAGCCGCGTTCACCCATTCCGCTGTTAACTCGTTGTGCGAGAGATCCAATACTAACAGCCGTGACAATTCGCTGAATAAACCGGGCGGTAAGACGCTCAACGTATTGTTCCTGAGATGAATCTCCTGTATGTGATCCTTGGCGTCGCTGAAGAGCTCCGGCGGCAGGCTCGCGAGCCGGTTGTCGCCGAGTCTCAAGATGGCCAGTGACGTGAGGCCTTCGAACGCGCGATCCGCCATGAAACTGATGGCGTTGCATCGCAGGTCCAGGCTGTGCAACCTTGTCAGACCAGAAAACGCCGCGCTCGGCAAAGACTCGACGCTGTTGTTGCTGAGATCCAATTCCCTGAGATTCGTTAGGCATCTCGTCGCAGCGTTCAAGCGGAAACCCGTGATGTCCCTGAGCCGATTCCTCGTCAAGTTCAGGACCTCCAGATTGATCAGGGGACAGAGCGCGCCCTCCGGTATGCCCCACATGTTGTTTTCACCGAGATCGAGCTTCTCCAATTGCCGAAGCTCGTCGGTGAATGCCCCGGCGGATATGTCGAGCGCCATTGCCGACCAGTCGGTGTTGTGCGTCCTCACGGTGAGATTGCGCAGTTCCCTCAGACCTTTAAACGCGTCATCCGACAGATTGCCGATCTTACAATACTCGATCACGAGCTCGCGCAGCTCGACCAGCGGCCTGAAGCTCCCGGCGCTCAGCGAACTCTGGTAGAATAGCGCGTCGCTGCATTCCAGCCGCAGGCGCACCGTGTGCTGCGGCTGTATCACGCTGAAGTTCGTGTTCTCCAACTCGCTATTGATGGTTCGTAGACGACACACGAGCGACACGTCGTCCTCGGCGTCGCCGGTCGTGACCCACTTGCATTCGTCCGGTGCCTTGTATCTGAGCGCCTTGCTCAGAGACGCACCTAGGACACCGAATATCGTGCCTAGTAGTATGGCGAGGAAGGCAGGACTACCCCGCATCTTTCCGCCGCGTTAATCACTATTCCATCAATGTGGAGTGGCCCCCCTCTCCTAGGGGTCTTCCTATCTCTATTGCCAACTAACGCCACTCGTGCGTCTCGTGAAACCGGCGTCGATCCATCTAAACCACCACCGAGTCGCTGCAATTTCACCTCATCACGTCATCCATATCACTCTCTCTCTCTCTCTCTCTCTCTCTCTCTCTCTCTCTCTCTCTCTCTCTCTCTCTCTCTCTCGCGTTTCCTTGCCTCGGTCGACAGTCAATCTGTCGGATGACCTTTTGCACCTTGCTCTTTGCACTTTACGATCCTGGCGGTCTCATCCTTGGCGATTCGTCTCGTAAAGAAAGAGAGCGAATTGTTCGAACGACGCGAGCGCGCGTGCTAACGGGACGAAATAAACGCGTTCGCGAAAGAGAAGAAGGAGAGAGGAGCAGGTTCAGCGACCCTGAGATTATCGCCTCTCCGACGGTGAGAAAAATCTCGTGGACAACGAAAAGTCACCGTTACAGGTACGACGCGCCCGTGTAGGACTCCGGTAGGGCCCACAGTTCTACCAGGACTGGTTAGCGGAGGATTGTAAGGCCCTGGCGGACTCCGTTACCCTCTCCTCCTCTGCCGTTGCCGATCCCCCGACTGCTACCTTCCACCGCTCACCACTCCGCGGTCGTCCTTCCTTCTCCCACCTTGTTCCTCGCCTTCTCCTCGTCGCCGTCGCCGTCGC
>NW_017306059.1:1529646-1530613 GCF_001594115.1 Trachymyrmex septentrionalis | reverse complement strand
ACTCCGCGGTCGTCCTTCCTTCTCCCACCTTGTTCCTCGCCTTCTCCTTGTCGCCGTCGTCGTCGTCGTCGTCATCGTCCTCGTCCTCGTCGTCGTCGTCGTCGTCGTCGACGTCGACGTCCTTCTCATCCACGTACCCGGGTCCTGACGTTCTGGCAAGCCTATAAAAACAAGACAGGTACACTCTCCGAGTCCTTACAGCTTCTCCACATCTGCAGCCTTCTCCATCCACTACGTTCTTATTTCCTTGTCCCCCCTTTTCGTTTTTTCCATCGCGCGTCCTTCTGCTCTTTCTTTCTCTCTCTTTCTCCTTTTATTCGTGCACAGCACACTCCCCGCATCTCGTATTCCTCTCATCATTCTTTTTCTTTCTCTCTCTTTACCCTTTTTCCCTCCAGTCGATCTTCCTTCTTCATTTCTTCTTCTCCTCTTCCTCTCGATTCTTTCGTCATATTGCTGTTCGATAAATCTGTTCACGAAACCTCGCCGCGCCATCATCTGTTCACACATCGTCTCTATGATTCTGTCACAGGATTTCTAAAAAGAATGTTTGTCCAATATCTTCATGCGAATTCTATTTACGTTTGTAAATCCGATTGTCCTATACTTTACAAATATTTTTTATAGATTTCTGATACAAATATATGTCAGTTCTACATTTTACGCAAAAAAATGTTTACTACAATGTAGTGTATTTAATTATTCTCGATTTTATTTTATTTTCCAATTTTTCTGCATGCTTCTTTGCGTTTATTGGAGAAATCTGTTTTCACTTATACTCTTTTGAACCAAATCTTTATTTCTAAAAATTTTCTTCTGTCATAATAAAACAAAAAAGGAAATAACATTTTATAATTATATAAAAAAGAATAAGGATATATGTATTACAATTCAAAGAAGTATACAATCAAAAGTATACAAATTTCATAGATTATTACGTCTGAATATCTGTATAAAATTTAAACAC
>NW_017306059.1:1513443-1529546 GCF_001594115.1 Trachymyrmex septentrionalis | reverse complement strand
AATTTACATTTTATATTTATATATATACATATATATATAACTCCAATAAATATTCGTAGAAAAGTTCATTTGAATTCATTTACCCGTTTAAAAGTTATTTTCTTAAAACTTCAACAAAATATGGTCATTTTGTTCTAATCGAATTATTTGTTATCTTGTTTTTGCACTATTTTTCAGGGCGTATTTATGACAAAATTTTTTAATTAATTGATTTTGTCTTTTTTTGATTGATTTTTATTGATATTTTTAGCTGATATTGTACAGCCAAAATATCCTTAAAAAAAACGATTCTAATTTACAAAAGCGAATTTAAAATAACATCTTATGTACCTGTCTCTAAAAACTCGAATTAATTTCTTATATTTTCATATTAAAAATTCAATATTCACAATTTTTCATATTTTAATATTCAAAATTCAGATGCTTTATCCCAGTGATCATAAAACGATATTTATTGTGTCCGAAATAGTGTATAATGTCGTATCAAGTGGTGTTTTGTACGAAACTCCACCTTTCAGAAAGCAGTATTTACCAGTTTGACGTACCATCGTCGAAAAGTGATTTGTTACCTTTACCTGCTTGAAGTAAGGTTCCCCATTGGAAGAAGATCTTTCGGACATTATCGTTTAAATAAGCGATTTATCGAACTTTATTCCTTCGAATTTTAAATAACCAATAGATACAACATCAGCATCATTACAATCGATCATTCGAGAATATAAATTACATCATTTGCGTCATCTTAATTTCCTTGATTTTAATATAGATATATTTTATTCTAATTCTTGATGAAACACGTAATGATTTATTTGAGAAGAGCTGTAAAATAGTTAAAATCTCATCTTCACCATTATTATTACCGACGATATGGATAGACTTCCGATTTCGTAATTAAACGTATAGGTTTTATTCGTATTCATCGATCGTTATTACAAGATCTTTACCAAGGCCGCGTGAGGCCTTGTGCCGGTATTATATTTCACTCTTTCACCAGTTTCCTCTCGCCTTGGTAATTGCAACGGTGGACTGCATTTTAGTCGTCTATAAGCGCTCGTAATATTATTATTCCCTGGGTGTCCGATGTTTTGCGGATTAACCATGTATCACGTGCTGTAAAACGAAACTGCAACCTGCTAACTATCTCGATTACCTCGAGTGAGTTCGCGCCATTCTTTCTCATTACACAAATATCTCGAGTTCTTCCGGGAAAGAGTTACTTCATTCCCAGAGATTATTTTCGTCGGCTTTCGTCGAGACGCAATTTTTGGCCGATATTACATACATTCCCGTCGCCAATTACTGTAACCGCTTCAATGAACGTTACAGACGTATCAAGAACCTTACCGCTCTGCGCGCAAACTTGATTTAATCTTCCCCCTTCTAGGGTGGGATTATACTAATCGCAGTTAATTTACGAGTAATTTTGTTACGCATGAAAATTTATGAAGCGAGCGTATCTCTAATTATCATTAACGACGTTAATTCCGCGAATCGAACTTAGTCCAATATCTTGATAGCCCCTACGAAGATTAAACGTTAAGGTTTTTAATCCTGACGACTTGGGCATTCCGTTATCGACAATTACATAAATCCCACTCCTTTAATCTCGGCGGTAGCCGGTTTCATGCCGATAAAGGCAGTTTCCATGACTTTAGAGGGACCATAAGCACCATGGAACGATTCTTTTTTGTCAGGTTTGATTAGCAACGCAATGTGAATGGACCTTAAACGGGAGGATGGCCCGAATGGCTGCGCCGCTGAAAGGTGGCTAGTTGGCGGCTCGGATCGGCGAAAGCGGTCAGTGATCGCTGGAGCCTCTCATGCCCGGGCCTCTCTCGTTGCTGACGATCAGGCACCTCCTTTCCTTTTACTCTCCTCTCTTCCCGCCTACTCCATCCCTCTCTACGAGCCTCCCCACTGCCTCCTCACTCCCGGGGCCTAGTCTCCTTTCAACAGTGCAGGTGACGGGGCATTCTTTTAAATCTAATCAACTACCGAACCATGCGTCGTTATGTACAGGGTGTTTCCGAATACGATATTCGTTTAACATGTTTAAAGGGTCTTCTCTAATCTGACGAGGCAATTTGTAAAACCGTGAAAGACGCGTGTGGGCCCAGTTATACGCGCAGTTACTCAAGTTTTATTAATATATTGTAACTTTTCATGTAAACACATGTCCTCCTTATGTTAATAAATTATTACTAAAGCACGCTGTCAGAAATTGTACATGTCCTTTTTATAAGATATTCCATGTTAACGATAAAAAAAACAATGAAAAGTAAAATAATGCGAGAAGCTGCGACAAAATTCTATTACAAGTCTCTCAAATAAAAATATCTTTTCGACAAAAGCGCATGTAATATACACAGGAGCACCCTATATATAACGGTACGATGTCTCTCGCCTTCATGATATCGCAATGACAAAGAGCGTAGGATCGGGAGACGTCGATGTCGCGTATTCAAAAATTACGTAATCGGACCCATTACATCGCCAGCTCGCTTCGTTATCGTCCAATATCTCAGTCGCGTTGGTTTAAACCGGGCGCGATGCTCATTAGCTCCGAGCAAGAAAATCAATCAAAGATGTTCGGATTGTTACGCGTAATGCTGAACGAAACTACCGGATTCCGATCGCTGGCCTACACTCTCCTCACTTGATAAAGACAGATGCGCACCGGTACTCAGTGGATGTCTGTGTAATTTCGCTGTTACATAACAATGACTACGGCTATCTTCGCGGTATGCGCTAATTGTAAAAAATTATTGATTGATGGATGACTTTTTCTTCTCGCCAGAACTAACTCAGACAAGGCAGAATTAAGATTTAACGTTACGTATTTTGATTGAATAAGTAGACATAATAGAGCTAGGCAGACTATTCATGAGAGATAGGATTAATACATCTTTAAAACTTTTTCGCGAATATATTTCAATTATTGTTTCTGAGGAAAAAATTCTATCTGAAAGATTATCATGAAGAAATGCTTTTATTTGAATTAATCTTTTACAGGAGGGAAAGGCTAATTAATATGGCGCTGAAGCAACGTCATATTTTGAGGAAATCATTAAATTTTAATGATGAAATTATGCGAATTAACAAATCTTTCCGTAGAAAAAGCTGTAAAATTTTAAAAATAGATTTATATGCGTTCTATAAAGGTTAAACAAAATATTAACATTTTTCAGAAAATTCGGCAGAAAGAGAGAGAGACACGGTATATCAATTAGAAAAACATTTCATTTATTTTTCTTAAGATACATCAAAGAAATTCATTCTTCTGCGAATAGCACAAAATTAATTTTACGATTTTCTCATAAAAATATAAGCTTTACAAGGTTATTCGTAAAAGGAGGAAGATAACATGCCGGAATTCGTAATTCATCAGTATCACGCCAGACTAATCGTCGGCCAGGCGAGCGTTCTCGGCACTCGCAACCGGCCAAGCCAGAAGCGCATTGCAAATCATGACGGGCTAGAATTTATGTTCCGATATGTAGTCTTCCGTTCCTTCAGAGATGGTTTACGTAACATCGATAAGAGAAAGATTTCCCGGGTATAACATACATTCTTCTCACGATTCTTTCCCGCAGGAGACTAATGGATTCTCAGTTTCCCCGTTCATTTGTATAATCACTTTAGAAGCCGCAGCCGCTAATTATCGCGACTTGAAGTCAGACAGAACCACTCCGTGGAAAAGATCACTTTGCGATCTTGCAAAACCCCCGCAGACAAAATGGGATGATTTGTTGTTGTGTACTTTCACTCGAGTCCCGGTCTAAGTTTCTTCCTTCTTGTCCCAGGAGCAGCAGCCTCCAGGCCGTTTATTGTTTTCAGGTGGGCACGGAATCACGATCCACCGGTCGCCGCGGCCGCGATTCCCGCCGATGATCACCTGCTAGTTTCATCTTACAACCCTGCAACACGTTTTCTCCTGCAACCTTTTTCGAATGCATTCCACGGCGATTGCGCGGTTCGTCGTGGTCGGCTTTAGCAGCTTTAAGGAAGCGGTGGAACGTATCAAGATCGAACGAGAAAACCACGGAGGAACTAAACTATTTTGCGTATTACATTTTTCGACACGCGAATTAAATTTTTTATTCCAATTTTTAATTTTATCATTCACCCTTTTTTTTAATCGATCGAGATAAAGTTAAGAGAAAATATATTACGAATATATTAAAAAAAAGTATTTAAGAATGCTTTGCCTAATACAAAGAAAGATTGTTTAAATAAGCGCTTTTTTCGCGTGGAATTCAGTTCATTCAACAGCCTATCTTATTTCCGCGGAACGAACAGTGCGTAAATGCCTAAGGGCGGTTTATAAAGCGATTACAAAACAGTTTGACACGCTGAAAACGTCCATTACATAGCCCGTTAACTCAATTATTATCCACTTTTGTGTCCATTACTATTGTATTGGTACAACACCGTGTTTCAATACGACTCTCTCTCTCTCTCTCTTTCTCTCATCTTCGCGAGTTACAGTTACATAAGTAAAATGTCTATATATTTCCCGCGGTATATTTTAATCTCAACGCTATCGACCGTTTTATTACTCGTAAAAATAAATCGAGGTATGCGCGTGGCTTAACAATTAAATCGTCAGCAAGACGGGAAAACTTGTTGGATAACTAAAGAAAAAAAAAAAAAAGAGTATTCTCTTGAGGCGGATATCGTGGCAGCACAAATTGACGTTCCTATTGCATCGTATTACTTTAGCGTGTGCAGCACGTCGGACAGCCCGGAGACTAATATAAAAGGATAACGTCTTTTCATGTGGCGCGAGTCAGTCAAATGAGAACTACCTAAGCAGCGGCAATCTCCTGCGGGGACGTACATTTTAACGTTGAAATAATCATAGGAATGATAATTTAGGGAAAAGATAGAACATTTCTTCTCCTCATTATTATTTTTTTCAATCGACTCAAGGAGCTTGTCAGTTACGTCAAGGTTTATTATTCGCGCGCGGTGCATCAGGGAGGATAATCAACGCGTATCAATAATCGGCGTGGAAAATTTATCGCTCCTCGAACGCGCGATCCCGAGAAATCGTTTTCCGCGTGCGAGAACTTGCTCTCCCTCGCTCTTTTCTCTCTTTCTCTTTCTCTCTATAGATGGATGGTGAAGAAGAGAGAAAACGAGAGGAAGGCCGTTCTGGCGGCTGAACTACGGTCTAGCACTACGATCTTGGAGAGAGAGAGAGAGAGAGAGAGAGAGAGACAGATACATCGGGCAAGCTGCTGCTGTATGGAAAGGTAGAGAGAGAAAGAGAGAGCGGGAGCGTGACAGAGAGAACAAGTGAGTAAGAGAGAAGGGATCGAGAGAGAGAGAGAGACTGGAATGTGTGGGAGGGAGAGAGACGAGAAGAGGGAATACGACGACGATCGCCTGTAATCGAGTTGACCGTGAAATTTTCATTACACCTCTTTTGAGTTATGCATATAAATAAGGAAGGGAGAGAGCGGGTCGGTGCACCGGGAGCGAAGAACGTGGCAATGCCTTTGTTAGCGGAAGGTTAATGGTGAGGGACCCTCGGGTGTCTTACGACGCTGACAGCAGTCTCGTTAACGATTACGATAACTCCACAGGCTCCTCCGGGATGCCTAGCCGGAGCAACTGCGGGCAACCGCGCGCCGGTAGGCGACCCAAGGCAATCCAGAAAGAGGCGCGCACGGACTGGTTCACGGGCGAGGGACGAATCCCCACGTGCGATCGTCCCCAAAAATTAACGAACTCGGGATTGGGTTATCGCCCGGTTAGGTGTAAACCAGGACCGATGATACCTTTCGCGCAGTTCACTTGTTCCCCCTTCGTCTCTTCTCCTTCATCTTTCTCTTTTATTTTTCTTTATTTTTCTTCGTGAGTGCGCGATATAAATTGTCGCGGGCAGATCCGAAGTCGTAATCCACGAAAATACTCAGATATAATTGCGGAGGAAGGAAGCATCGTAAAGACTCATCACCTCCGAGACGTGGACGATCTTGCTAAAAATTACGGCGGTCGTAATGATGTTTATTATTCACGATGACGATTAATTAGAAAAATAATTCCAAAAGTCCAATACTGAATCCAATAATGAATCCAGTGTGTGAATATGTTTGAGATTATATACGGATTGTTTGATTCATTTGATTTGGATTATTTCTTAAAATTTTTGTAAGATGATATTAGCAACCTAAGTCAATGTAACGATCAAAAATTGATGATTATGGTTGGCACGCATCATTCCAATTTTACGTGTAATCCATAGTTATCCGAAATTAAAAACCACTTTGGGAGCATGCTCCGTCGACAGATATCTTAAAATTAATGGCTTCGTGGATCAGCTGGTTCATCAAATAAAATAAGTATCGAACGAGGTTTACAGGTTGAATCACAAAGTCACGGAAGAAGAAGAGCGTATTACATAAGATTTTCATGGAAACATCATAATCATGCTTAATGGACCTCGGCCGGTGACTCGCTAATGATAATCCAGTGATATTTTTAGGGTCAGTTCGGCTTAAATTAATCCTTCTTAACGTCTCTTGTAAAACTACTTTTTATATATGTTTCAGATATGATATAGCTCAAAAGAACTTACTAAATTTGAGATGATCCAAGTATTACTAGAATATTTCCCATTTCAGTATTCATTAGGATATTCACTACATCGCATCGCGTTGAATTATTACGAATTAAGTTTCATGAAATTTAGTTTACTTGAAAGTAAATATACAGATTATTAAACACTGATATAGCGCAGAATAAATTGAAAACAATATTGTTTGTTTTAATTAATATAGAATTTTCGAATTGCGTTAAAACAAAAATGTAGAATCATGACCTACATTAACAACAATGGTATAAATAATAGTATAAACGTATCACTCGTAATTTTATTATTTTGCTACGTAGATCTTCATTTTTACTTTAATATCATATTTTTTTATTTGACAGTTGCAAAAATAATGTCACCAAAACATTTTTTTATAAAGATACATCGACTCTGTGAAATTACAAGATCAAGTATCGTAATTGCAGAAGTTAAAACTAATGGTAAAACTATGAGTGTATAAATGCGATGTGATCGGAGATTTCACAACCGATCTATCATTGTGCGAGGCACCGCGTCTTGCTTATTACTTGAACAGGCGAAGCGTGTTTCAAACTTTAATTTCTCAATAGCGAGAGCCTCGTGCCTACGGCGGTTATCTCAGTCGTCGTACTACGAAGCAGTAACTTTTGCAGTTAAACGAAACTACGCCGTCTCTGCAAGAGCACACCATAGTCGACCGAGTACAAAGTACGGTGCGCTTTCGTGAGCCTAGTTTGATTCGCAGCGACCGCCGCAACGCATCGCATCACATCGTACCGCATCGCATCGCATCGCGCCGGGGCAATCCGTGGCAACCCAAAGGTAGCCAGAGGTAATCCCGAGAGTTCAAAGACTCTCGTCGGTGGGCGAGAGACGTCGTATCCCACCGGCGGCCACCCGAAAATTAACGACCTCACGAACCGGCTAAGACTCGGTAAACGAAAACTGCCCAATCTTTCTTTCTTTTTTCTTCTCTCTCTCTCTCTCTCTCTCTCTCTCTCTTTTAAGTCGGTCGTTAAAATCCCGTCTCCGCACGCCGCATACGTAACTCGCCGTACGTAACTCGCCGCACGGAACGGGGAACGCGAGGCCGGGACGTGTGCGTGAGTATTGTCGGGTCCAGGGAGCCAGGGGCGGATTCGCGGATACCTCCTTTTGCGAATTACTACGCGAGTTTCGACCACTGGCCTACGCGGATACCGTACGACTTCGCGGAAGCGCGGCGCCCCGTGCATTCGTACATATCGCTTGTAGTGTACAATCGTGCGCCCTTCAGCACCACTCTCGCTTGATTATTACGGCCCCGAGGTTCGTCGATCAGATTACGGTTAAAGTGTAGGTCTCATTGATGCGGGCCGAAATTCACATTGCGATGGATTTCGTTGTTAATTTCACGAACCTGGCCGACAACTCGCGGCGTGTGTGTGTGTACGTGCGTATACCGTCGATCGCTTATTAAATATGTACGTGTAGTACCGATGCATCGACCGTGCGCAGCGGAAATCGCGGAATTGACTTTAATCAGATTTGGATAACATTCTGCGGCATTTCAGCTGATTGTGAGAATCGTACTCGCCAATAATACTCTGTAACTCTACATCCCACTGCCCACGGTTTGCAGTTATATAAAGGTGTTGCCGTAAATTCACGATTATATATAGCCCGATCGAAGGGCAATTACTAAATTAACACTCGGTCTTTGACTATTAATACCAAGCGAAGCGATCCGCAACGAGTGACGTAACGGCGCAGGTAGTAACGATTACGCAAGAACAATACGTTAAAATCCGCGCTTAAGCCAACGCTCCGCGTATGAGAAATGGCTATCACTAATCCAGCCAGTTGCAGCCAGTACTTTACTGTTCGACTGACTCGCCATTGCATTTCACGCGGCAGCGGTCGATCTCCGAATATAGTCCAATGTAGAGACTCTAGAACAGAGTTTGGTTACGAGCGATATTAACATATACTTCTTCCCTGTATATGTACTCTCTAAATTCTCTGGAATCTCACTCTAAAAAGTGAGTGAAAATTGAGCCAATCTTGAAAAAGAGTTTTAAGTATAGTATATTCTCTGAAACTTTAAAAGTGAGAGATCATTCTTTTAGAGTGACAATTCACTCTTAAAGTTTCAGAGAGAAAGAGAGAAGAAGAGAGTACTACTTACTATTTCATAATATAAGTTAGAGTGAGATACATGAAGGAAGAAAGCATATACATTTCTCTCTCGTAAGATTTTGACAAAATCATAGTCAGAGTCTGTTATAGGATGCATAATCCAGCGCTACTTATTTTCCCGCTTGGAAACCTTATGGCACGACAGAGTACGACAATTCGGACATTTTTTGGCAGGTCGACCCGTCCCTGTGACTGTATCCCACGGATTGGTTTGAAGAATGAGGCCACCGTTATGGAGCGCGTATTTAATGGAATTAAAGTACGTAAAGGTGTATACAGGGGAAGTGCAATCGCATTTTTCTCGCACTGCAATACGATACTGGTATTCATATCGATGTCTGCATTTTTCGGCTCGCTTTAATTTAACTTCCCTCGACTAAGGATCGACGTTCTTGATCAGTCCTATATTATAATACATTCATATTTTGTTTACATCCAAGTATGGTCTTTTCGATGTTTGCTACGTTCAAGAGAAAGCTGATCAGTGAATACTTCGTGATTCTTTAATTTGATTGGTCTTTGCCTAATTGTTCGTTAAATCTAAATGTAAAAACCAATCGTATTAAAAAATCACTGAGCGCTCACTGATTAACTTTCTCTGCTCAACGCAGCCAATGTCGAACGACGCAACGACAGTCGGAATCACTGATGCCAAACATTGCTGTCGTAGTATTTTCAATCGAGAGACGTGCGCTTATGACATTCCTGGCGTACGGAGGAACGTGATAATATGTGACATGCATTCGACGACAATGCACATCTGTTATTATATCACAATAACGGCGAGTGACTAATACATTCCACTTTAACGAATAATTTTGCAAGATAAAACATTTACGTGAATTTTGGTTTTTATTTACATAGCTTATAAAACAGACTGACAAATATTCATTTTTTTTAACATTTCGTGCGATAACGTAATATAATATTTTTACGGCGTACATGAAAAGAACGATTTTTGTTGAAATTTAGGTAGACTCGAAAATAATTTTGTGGAACTATATCAAAAAATTAAAACATTCAACCGTGATGAGCAATGCTGCAAAGAGTTTTGAGTCTAGCAACCAACTTGACCATTCTGTAGGTACCATTTTGATGATCGAACAAAATTATTAATCATCTTAGCTAAGTTTTTGGATAAGCCATTCTTTCCGTGTAAGACTAAAGAAACTGGATCCATAGATACACGAATTTTAGTCGCTGTTTTTTTTAGTCGATGATTTGTACGGCGTTTGTGTTTAGTTAGGCAAGCAATCGCTGGATGAAGAGAACAAAAATTTCAGTTTCACATGGAGATTTCGAGTTGGACGTCGCTCTGGAACACCGCCTTCGTGTTGATTTAACGGAATCGCGCGGTCGCTCTCGCTAGCGTCGGTGCATCTACAACTCTCGCAAGAGTGAGACTCGGACCGCGGCGGACGGATACACCCTGTGTGTGCATGCGTGGGGGCAGGCTCATTTATTTTGCCGCGAATCAGTATTGACAGGTTGCAATTTACAAATGCTGAGACCTGTTGGATTTATCGGCACTCCGCTACCCTCTCATTACACAACCCTCTGCCCTCCGTTATTTTCTCCTCCACCACCCGCTGGCTCTCGCCCGTCTATCCGGCTACGTTCCGCGCCATTCCACTCCTCGCCACTTACTCGCCGCTCGCATTTTCACCCTCCAATCCGAGCGCGGCCTTGGTACGTCGCTCGTGATTATCGTCAATTGACCTACACTTGATTGAAACACGTAATAAAAGAGAGCACGCGCAAGCAAGCGAGAGTTGCTCTCTCAAGAGCCCCGGGAGGACCCAAGAAGAGATCCGTTCGCCGTTCGGAAATTTTCTCGCAAGCCACCAGCGACGTTCGCCAAGCTGGCGGTCGGTCGATCGCTCGACCATCGATCGGCCACCGGTCGTTCGACTAGCATCATTTCTATCTCTTTTCCTCTATGATATTATTACGACGTTATCATTGATAATTTCGCGAGTGAGTCGGCTAAGCGCGGAGCAAAAAGACGCCGTGGCGTTTGAGTTTGCGTGCCGGTGATACGTTACGATAGCACGGATTATCGCCACATCCGATAATAGAGTCGGTAGTACGAGTCGACTTGTGTGTGCACGTACATATGTTACATATATGGAAAAATATATGAACATAGCTGGCCGCTCTGCTACTGGTATAATCGGACGGGATGCGTTTTCTTTCTGAAGAAATGAAGCAAGGGAGGAAACGAAATAGAGCAACAGGATATGAGTGAAGATCACAGGATACGCGCTCGAGGAGGCCTTTGCGGATTATCGACGCGGCCACCGTCCGCCTTTGACAATGTGTATGGAGAAAGGAAGAGAGAGAAAGAGATATAAAACGCAGCCGACTGGCTGCGCAGATTCTGAAATCACGCAATGGCCTGCCGCACCGGCGGAATACGTCTCGTGACAGTAATGGCTCTGTATACTCTGTGTATTACGCGCGGCAAAGCACGACGATAATTTGTCATTTAAAAAGCTAACATTTAGTCGACTCGCGCTCCGGCTGCTCGCCTCGGCGAAGCCGGAATTACTGTCGCGAAAATATGTCTTTCGCTCGCGGATTCTGTTTGAGAATCTTTGAATCCTTTGAATTTTTTCCTCTTTACGCACGGAAAATAAATTTTTCAGCGTTGCGGCTAATTATGGTTTACCGAAAGTGATATTTGCTGGTCAACACGGTGCGGCGGCAGTGGCTGCGTTCAGCAGAAAAAGCAGCTTTACAGCTGTTATATAAAGTCTTTATATGATTGGTTTACATTTAGATCCAATAAGGAATTAAGGACAAGACCAATCATATTAAAGAATTTTATAACACAGTTGCTAAGCTGCTGTTTCTGCTAAACGTAGCCATTGTCAACAATGTTTGATCGTTTAACGCTTGTAGTTGAGACTGTTCAAACTACATAATTTTAGTCGCTGGTATATGAGCGACAGCTTTGTCGTTTCAATTACTTATTTTAATAACACATGAAATTGTACTTTAATGCCACTTAAAATATTATCAGAAACATGAAAACAAATATTTATCTTAGTGAAATTATGTGAACCTGTCAGGTAGTCGTTGGAACGCGTTCTACCGCGTAAAAGTGTCTGCCGTAGTTAAAATTTTCTGATCCTCATCTATAATGTCTACAGCTGATTAATTGGCCATACCGTTAAAGTTTTAGATATCCATGTATTACAACTGAAATTCAGCTGCCGCACACAGATTCTTGCTACTGCAATTAATCTTTTTTTTTGCTTTTCCATGTGAAACGGTAAAATATAATGACCTCTAAGAACGTTCCGTGTCTCAACTTCTTTCGAAGACACACGATCGAGATCTCGTTATCTAATATTTTTCTCGGTGGAGGAAACTTTTTCGCGAGATTAGAGCGAGACACGTGTATACCGCTTATCAAAGGAACGGGAGGAGTTTACACGGAAGTCGCGAAAGTCTCCGCCGCGAGTGGAGTAGTAAGAAGGGAGAATCGAGAAGAGAATCGCTCGTAAGAGACTAACGACCCTGACCGTTCGTGACTATCGCAAATAGATGGAATATATCCTATAAGGTAAACCTTTGTTAATGAAGGTCCCGAGACCGAGAGCCACGGTATTTCGCGACTCGCGTGCGTTTCGACTCGGCCGAGTGGAAGATGGCTCGGGCAGATTCACCACGGTGCGGTCCGAGCCTTTCTTGCCGTGGGGAGAGGATACGGCGCCGACCGTAGGCCGCGACCGCGGCCCCCGAAGAGGAGAGAGAGAGAGAGAGAGAGACTTCAGACTTCCTCGTGTTGGGTTTGCCGGGCCGTCCTTAAATTCCATAATGCAAGAAAACACTCGAGACGAGTAATAACGATGTCGTGGACGAAGGCGCTTGTTCTTCCTAGCGCAACACCGCCGTTTACACTTATTCAATAAAGCTTAAGAACGGGTGAGAGATGCCCGTAAGACGGGGAACGGTGGGGTAGCTCGCCTCGCGAAGTTGCACGCGGCTCCTAAAGGTAAAACGGTTATTATTCGACCCTAGCGTACCCAGATCGAGAGAGTGTACCTTCTCAAACTACGCGTTGAAACAGTCGATACTTGTGCGACTTTATTTGTACTCCGCTCGCGTCACAGCGCGCTGTTGAAGCGTGGAAAAAATTGTGAAGAAGGTTCGCGGAAGAAGGTTTCTCGATTTCTTCCCGCGGGGTACGATCAACGTTTCTTTGCGACTGAGATATTCCCGGGTGTATGTGCGCGCGCGCGTGAAAGAGAGCTTTCTCTCGTTGATTTTCTCTGCGAGAACTGATGCGAGGGATTTTGAGATTTGCGGGATTTTCCCATGCATTTTCGTGACTGCTGGAAACTGAGACAATTTTGAATTAATGATGTCGCGAGTTGTCTTCTCTCACGAAGAGCAATGTTAATTCACTTATTTTAAAATATCGCGTGAATCGTATGTGTTAAAAATGGAAAATCGATTTGTGTCTTTTCGTAGTTTATATTTTTCTTGTCTTATAGCATTTTTTTTAAATAAACGCGAAGAATACACATAAATACGAAAATGTAATCATTCTTGAAACAATTTAAGAAAAGAAAGGGCAACAAGAACTTAAGAGAATTCGGATGCATCTACCTTACACGATACAAGCGCAATAACAATAGAAGCACCGTTTCGCGTCGCAGTTCTCCATTCCGACACTTCGATGCTTGTAACGAAATCGATCATACGGTCTACTACTTTCTTTTTACGGAAGAACAATTTTCCCGAAGGATCTAAAAATTCAACTAGATATAACAGATCTAAAAATCATTTTGTTGGACTATCAAAATAATTACGCCATATGGAATCTCAAGCATGAAGAGCGATGCTGTGAAAAGTTTTAACATACTAGCGACCAATGAGCGTCCTACTTAATTTTTTTGTCCGACAAAGTTATTAATTTTCAGATTTGATTTTTTTAAATATTTAGCAAAACTACGCTTTACATAGAAAAGCGTTTTCACATATTTAACGATAATCATGTCATTTGATTTTCTCTTCGCAATAAGAGATGCGGTTGATGTGGGAAAGTCGAATTCTCGTAACTATGTGGATCGTAATTGGTGAGATCAGTAATTTTAAACAAGCGGCTGTATTATCGCAAAGAGTACGAATCAGAGTTTGGAGTCAGAGTTTGAACGATCGCCACACACACACACAGGCAGAGTATATATTCCGGCGATGTGTTAAGCGCTAAATGTTAAGCGTTACGCCGACAGTCCAATCGGAGAAATCGCACGACGCGACACTGCAAATGGGCAAAAGGTAATCGAGTGCGTTCAATTCTACGAGGCTCGGCGGCAAAGAGTTTGGACCGTTTAACCCTATAACCGTATGGAATGGCGCAACGTCCTCGCGGTTTCCTCCAGCCTCCCTGCTGCCCCTCTTTCTATCTTTCCTCTTTCTCTTTTCCTTCTCCTTCTCATTTTCTCTGTTCTTCATCCATCCTTTCTCACTCCTTTCCCGCGTCTCTCGCCCGCTTTGGTATCACATGGCGCACATGCATGCATGCATGCATGCATCTCGAAGCGAGGATGGCTCAACTCGCGGTTCAAACTGGGGTCTCTCTCTCTCTCTCTCTCTCTCTCTCTCTCTCTCTCTCTCTCTCTTCCTCTCTCTCATCTTTCCTCCGCCTCGCGGAGAAGAGAACCGCAGCTCGTTAAAAAGTTGCTCGACCGGTTGAGCGTTCCGAGCTGACTCCGCTGTGGTCTACGACCCGACACCCGGCGCACACGGACGCACACGAAAACTCACTCGCGTCACGAGATATACGTGCACACGCGAGAGAGCATGGCGCGCACGAGTACCTACCTACCTACCTACCTACCTACCTATCTACAACCGTAGAGCCGGATATTCACTACACGCGAGCGGACATCATTGAGAGGACTCCTTCCTCTCCTCTCTTCTCTTCTCTTACCTCGTTCTCTCTTCTCCCTTCGTCCTCCCGTGTCCTCTCTGAGAGCGAAGGGGAGATCGTTCTCGCAGGGAGAGAGGGAGAGATGGTAAAAACGAGAGGAGAGTCGAGTGAGGGAGGGATGGTGTAAGGGCTCCCTCTCGCTTCTACTCGCGTCTCCGACTATCACCGCGGCTTGGCTTGCATATCCGTGCCTTACACTCGCCTTCTCTTCGGTATCCTTCGACTTTCGGCTTTCTAACTTCTTTCGCGCGCACCGTCTCCCTCTTTTTTTCTCTCCGCCTCCCCCTCCGCTCTCCCGCGCATCTCGTCTTGTGTAACCCTCCTTTCCTCGCTTCGTCCTTATCTCGCGATTGAAATACGGGCGTGCCGTGCACACACAGAGTGTACAGACTCCTCACTGCTTTGGAGCTCTTCTTAACTCGCTCGTGCCCATCGTTTCGTTAAACCGTGTAGTTTTCGCCGTGCATGTCGCTTTTACTCTTCGCGCTTTCTTCGCTTCGTCTGGTCTCCCATTTTTTCTTTTTTTTTTTTTCTCTCCTTTGCTTCTAGGTCTTTGCATTTTCTTGATCGCTCGTTATTGCTCCATTTTGCTGTAACGTGGACCCCTCTTAGCGTTCTCGATCTCTTCAGTCCTTCCTTTTCGTTTTCTATTTATTCTACCGCGAACCTGTTTATTCTTCTTTTGCCATCCGCTGTTTTTTATTCCATTCAAAATAATATTTTGATTTCGCTTTATCTGCACTATTTTTTCGAAATACCGAAAGAAGCTGAAGAACTTTAAATGGACACACTGTAAACATTCTCTCTGTAACATACGTGACTTTACTAAATTTTCATTAATTGGACATTGTTAGAAATGTCAGTTGAACTATGCCGATACTAGTTTTATCACAGTAATTGAGACAATTTTGTATTACATATGGATTCATGGAAAAAAAAATGTTTCTGGCTACAGCTTATTCTGATTAGCTGAAATTGCATTAGCTACTATAGCTATGAAATTTGCTAATACATACAGAGGATTTGCTGATGTAGCTAATATAAGGACGTGATAGCAAAGTATGCATGTCTGTTACAGATCAATTTATAACATGAAACTAGTTGTCATAATTATCGGATATGTCCGTGTAAAAGAAACTTGTCTGCTACACAGAAAATGTTTGCTGCAATGATCAATACATCGACATAATAGCAAAATGCATATCTGTTAATAATAATATTTAAATCTTACAGCTAATGGAAATTAGACCTCGCAGACATGATGTTAGGTGTCCATATAATGCTACTGAATTAGCTGCCAAATCTAATTTTTAGCTATGGTAGCTAATCATTTTTTTCCATGTTGTATTTTTTGAGAAAAAGGATTATGTGCGTTGCTAAAAAAATATGTATGTATGT
>NW_017306059.1:1510046-1513362 GCF_001594115.1 Trachymyrmex septentrionalis | reverse complement strand
AGAGAGAGAGAGAGAGAGAGAGAGAGAGAGAGAGAGAGAGAGCACTTTGACTCTCTTAATGTCGAGAATCAGTATTTCGCTGTCGATAAGTGGACTTCATCGACGACATACAAATCATCCGAAATCCGATTATCACGGAATAGAACGTGTCGTGGCGTATCAATTTGATTCACGATTTAAAGGACTGGTGTCAGCGTCTTTCCGCCGCGAAGTTTGACAGTAACGAGGAAGACGTCTCTTGGCGCGGTAAGCCTCCGCGGCGACTAATCCTCTCGAGAAGCCAGTTAAGGTATTTGTATTTTAATTAGCTCCTCCTTTTCGATACCCGTTTGTTCTGCCCACACTCTCACGCCGCGCCGCGGTCTCGAGACCTCACCTCGCCTCCTCCAATCTTTCTTTCTCCAGGGCTCCTTTCGGTGCTCCTCTTTCGTCCCAGCAACCCTTCGAATCGTTTAATCATAATCTAATAACCGGCTGACACAAAAAACTAACTCGATAAGTGCACGCCGCTCCCTCGGTGTGCGTTCTTGTATGTGAGGGCGCGTTCCTGCGCGAGACACCGTCGCCGCCGCCGCCGCCGCCTCCGCCGCGCTCGACTCCCTTCGAGGATTTCGAGGGCCACTGCGGCTCCGTGTGAGAGTTGTATCGCATACACGAGGCGGCCATGCACGTGCACACCCGTGAGGATTGCGAGCCGCGCAGATTCGAATAAGAGAGGAGAGAGGCGAACGTCTCTCCAGATATTATCTATTGCAGTCTGCCTGTCAGGCCGACTTTTGGTCCGAAAGTCAGCCCGAGCGCGCTACGGGATGAAGTGTCTTCTGCATAGTCACTCTCTTTTTGTGCTTCTCTCTCTCTCTCTTTTGCTCTCTCTCCTCCCTTCCTTCACTCACTCTTTCTCCTTCGTCGTTCTTTCTCTCTCTCTCTCTCTCTCTCTCTTTCTCTCTCTCTCTCTCTCTCTCACATTCTTTTTTCAATCTCTTCTCTCTTTCCCTCGAGTGTTCCACGACCATCTCGCTAATCCCGTTGTAGCACGCCAGGCACGCCAAACTGAAGCTTTCCGTGCGATTCCCGATGGCGCGTTTATTTTCCCTCCTCTGGCCCTCCCGTTCGACCTTTTGCTCCTCATCTCTCTCCTTTCTTTTCTCTCCGACCGCTCCCTGTACTTTTTTCTTCTCTCTTGTTCCGACAAAATATATCGGCTGCCTTGCCGCCCGAGGAACTCCTCGGCAAGTACAAAAAGGGCCGCGGTTTGCCGAGCGATTTGCGAAAATTACACGATCTTGAAGGCCATTCCGAGTAATTATAATATATTGTGGCGTCTTCGCGTTTGAAAAGTGGTTTCGTCACTCGCGGCCTCCTGAACGCAACGCGCCGAATCGTTTTGTTCAACACGGGACTTCATTAAACACTACATGTTTTTATTCGCATATTTAACCACGTCGCGTCGCTTGGAAAAATGTGTGAACGTTCCGTACGTAATATCCTTTAATCTCTTAAAAATTTTACACAGTAAAGTCCGCGATGCGTAAAATGTTTTGTGCCATTTATTGACGTAACATGTCGTGAATAAATGTTATAATAGAAGAGCAGCTATTTTCCTCTACATTCTTTTGTTACCGCAGAATTTTTTTATTACTACCAAAGCTTCTTTATTTGAAATTCCTGATTCGTAATACTAGAAAATTTCATATTGGAAAAATAATTTTGCTGAGTATTTAAAAATTTAGCTAGATATACAGATCTGAAAATAATTATGTTTGAACCATCAAAATAATTATCGAGGACACAAAATTGGTTGTTAGAACGTCAAAGTTTGTTGTTAGAACGTCAAAATTTTTTTTTCAGAATTACTAAGATTTCGCGTAATTATTGTACTTTGATGGTCCAACAAAGTTATTTTCAAATCTGCACCATCTAAATTTTTAGACAATCGAGCAGAATCGTTCTTTCCGCTTACGTTCCTTCCGCGTTAACCATGTAAATCTTACAGAATGCACAATCTATTGTTTCTACAAATCTCCAAATAACGACAAATGTGGCTTTACTCGCACAATTGCTACACGTGGACAAAGAGCGGGCGAGGATTTCAATTTAAACGCAATGGCCATCGTCCGTTCTGAAGTAAACTGTTGTAACCGGTCTGTCCCATTGTAAGTTAATTCTTCCTAACGGCGCGGCGTCCACTCGCGAAACTTATAATCAACGATACCATGGCTTCATCGCTCGTTGCTACATCACGCTGATGTTACGTATACAGGATAATACTCGCGGAATGAACGGCGGCTTATTGCTGGACGAACAAAGCCTGGGGAGCAGGCGTAACCGTAGATACAGTTCTTCTCTATATAGATCTTCTCTGACCTGTCTTCTTCGCTTGTCATTCTTCCTCGTAAAACTTCGCACTCTCCTCTAACTCCTCATATCGCTCGGCAACACATATAACACTGCCACATCTCGAGAGAACGAGAGACGCGGCGACTCTCACCCTACCAGCGCTTGTAAATCTTTCCTCCCCTAACGAGGTGTCGTAAACGCGATCTTATTAGCCCGTATGCTCGTCTTTAAAATATGTGGACTTTCCGAGCGTCGGTGCTCATCATGCTGCAAGCAGTCGACAGTATCTCCCGTGTTCCTCGAATGAATCTTACATTGGTCCTCCCGGTTGATTTTCTTTCTTTCTTTTTTTTTTTTTTTATAGAATCCAATGAAGTCTGCGAGCTGCGAGAGTGCAATTGTTACATGGAATAGACGATGTGCTATTCAAATATTCAAAGGATTATGCATTAAGAAAAGATGGAGTGAAATCTCTACATCTTTCTTGCACGTTCGAAAATTAATCTCAACCGTAATCCTCCCTCGTTGCTCTTTACGGGAAATCTCATGGACCGCCGATCCCACGGCCACGTGCGATACTGTTAGTCACGGTGGTTTGCGACGGGCTCGCATTGTTTCTTACAGTGTTTCGCTGTCTCGTGGTCCGATTACAATGCGACTTCGTGGTTATTATCACAGCGCGCGACAAGAATCAAATCGCACACAGCTGCCCGCGGGTATTTGCAATGCAGACTCCTTTCGCGTGCGGCCGCGAAAGAGAAAAGGCGTAGGAGAGAAAGAGAGATGTACGAGGAATAATCGGCGCGCAGACAGGACTGACGAATGGGCTACGACCGTGAAAGACATTGTAAGATCGATAGATAGAATCGTCGCGTGTAATGTAAATTGACTCTCGAGCGGAGAGTCGAGAGACGACGACGAGCGTATCGTCAATGCGTACCGTGGAAAGCTGTTTTACGGAAATTAAATTCGGAAAATT
>NW_017306059.1:1497361-1509946 GCF_001594115.1 Trachymyrmex septentrionalis | reverse complement strand
CGAGCGGAGAGTCGAGAGACGACGACGAGCGTATCGTCAATGCGTACCATGGAAAGCTGTTTTACGGAAATTAAATTCGGAAACTCTGCAACTTTTACGAGAAGTCTCCACTGTAAATCTGGATTAGCCGGCTATTACGTCTTACGTTATACGATCATCTATAACAAAACTGCGACACGCAAGGATCATAAAGAAGAAAATTTTGAATTAATAGTTTGATTGGTTAGCTTGTTATAATTAAAGGTTAATATAGAATCGATTTCAAAATGGTTTTCATTTTGTATTGAAATTTTCATCCAACGCGACTTGTCGAAGTCTATAATTAATGTACAATACAAAGGAAGTATATATTCTGACAGATTTATATAATTAATTGAGAGATTTATATAGTTAAATAAAAGAACCGAGATTGCAGACGGAGAATTAATTAGGAAACTAACGACAAAAACTTGCGACAAATGATTTATTGGCAAGTGATAATTTTTCTATATTCACGGTAGGCGAAAATCTATTAAAGAGAATGATGACAAAACATTCTCATAAGGTTCTGTAATGTACGCTTTTCATATCGCCTAAGCATTTTCGCGTCTGCAACGATTGCGGGAACGAGCTACGAAATGGGAACGCTTCGCGGATGCAACTTTATGGGGCATTCCACGATCACTGCAATACGCGAAGATTGATGAAAAAAGTGTGCTTTTACGGGCGAGCCAACCCACGCGTAGGAAGCACCGCCGTAATCGGGCGTTCTCGTTTCGCGGTGGAACACGGTTTCCTCGGGATCTCTTAGGGTAAGACCGAATACGGCTCAACGTGGAATCATATTGAGCCGATCGCTCCACATTGGCAGTCGCGGTGTCTCTATGATCGGATAACATCGGATACTGGCAGGAAACGGCACGGCATGGACAGCCAAATATGGCTCGAGTCCACATTATTCGAAGCCTCGAGTCGCGGATACAGCCGGCCAGAAACGACTACTACGCTACTACTCTGCCATTAGGAGGGCCACTAAACCGAAGACGACGGCAAGGACGACGACGACAACGACGACAAGGTGAATGACGCCGACCGTTGTCGCGACGATACGTGACTGCAACCGTCTTCCTGTCGTCCTCCTTTCTTCCCCTCCCCCCTCCCCCGTCCTTCTTCGTACTTCAGTTTCTTGCACTTCCATTCCATCTGTGTCTCTTCTTCGATGGGGAGAACATTCTTACTTCAGTCGGTAACCCGCATAGTAACGACGGTAGCACCCGACGAAAGAGTCGCCTCTGAAATTCATTAACTTCGAGATCTCCAATGCATTGCACGATACTTGATATCAAATGAGTCCCATCGAAGATCTTGATTAACAACGATTGAATAATTAATTAAGGAGGATCGTGTTCTAATGAGATCTTCAGTGAAATTTTAATTTATACGAATAAATATTAGCATTGGTTCGACTCTGCCGCAAAGAATTCAAATACTAAATTGCAAAATTAATCATATCAACTTCGTTTTGTAATACTGCAACTGGAAACTTCACGACTTAATCGAGATCTTACGGATCTGCTCGTAATTTTCTATATTCGGACTAAATCCTCTTATTTATTTTAACGTAAGATTCATGCTCCTTGTATCCTTGTAAAAAAAAAAAATAAATAAATATCTATACTATACAGCAGTTATGCAGTGGTTAATGCATTACAAAATCGATAGTGTGGGATTCGATTGGCACTTAACAGTCGTGTAATTGGAGCATAAATAATCCAGTGTCCGGCAACAAACACGCAAGACCGAGCCCGAACACGAAGCCCGGGTTGTTAGCCGCGGTGTACCGCGACTGTATGAAGGTACAGCCAATTTTGTTAATTTGAAGAACTTAACGCGATACCGAGAACATTTCAGCCGTGACCGTTATATACAAAATTTAACGTACGCGCGCGCGCATGTGTGTGTGTGTGTGTGTGTGTGTGTGTTTGCGCGCGAGCGCTGGTATGTGTGTGGCATCGTATTTATGCATAAGCACACGAGGCCATGCTTACTAATAAGCTGTTGCGTTTGCGTGCGGACGCGACGCGATGCAGGTGTAATGAGCGAACTTATAGATGATTATCATTTTCCGATACTACTCGTATCCGATTCAATCGGAATTTTTGCGGGCGGGAAGGGAAGAGAGATGGAACGCTAACGAACTCCCGTAGGACAGCCGTGCATATTTCTGTTCCTATTAGTCCTTCGCCGCGGGGCGAAATTGTAATACCGCAAATAACACAGTAGCTCTGTACACCGGATATTGGATAATTGGTGGTGCACCCTTGTCACAGAATGAGTTAATTTGCGGGAGTAACTTCTTATAAATAGCGTCGCTACGTCATTTGCAGTGTATTTAAATGAGTGTGTTTAACTTTAGAAACGCAAATAGATCGCCAGATATTTTTTTCCATGATGAACGATGATGAACACGCAACGACAGTCTTTTTTTCTATGCTACATCTCGGTAATTAACATAAGTCAATCTATTTCTTTTTTGAAAAATGCTCTGAGTTGTACACCGACAATAAGTCGGAGTAAAACAAACTAGAGACTTTCGAGCCGCCAGTTTCATACGCAGGATTGTAATTTTAACAAAAATCTGCGAGGGAGAAGAACATACATACATTTATTATTTCTTTCTCTTTCTCGTTCTGTTCTATCTTTTTCTTATTTATTTCTATCTCTTTCGAGAACTATTAAAGTACGGATCAACCAAAAGTGGCTTTCCCATGTCCAGACTCTTATTAGATGGTCTCTAAAACAAACTATATTTATTTCGCTCCGACTTATTGCGTCAGTTCAGAATATTCTTCGAAGAGGGATAAGGATGTACGACGAACGATGACTTCCTCGACATTTCCGGGTACTCGTGTCATTCTCTGATGCAGCGGATTATTAGAATCTTTTTTTAAATCGCCTCTCGCGGTAACTTGATTTCATAAATTTCAGCACGGCGTAGGCACAGTTTAGGAGCCAATCGATTTCGCTCTCCCGCTTTGTCTCCGCACGTATCGAAATGGTCGTTAATACAGCAGGCACTGTACCGTGCTGACCGATGAGGGAGAACAGACCTAACACCCCCGTCCTCCGGGGGATTTCGCAGCCGCGATACGGCTGGCCCCAAAACCCTCCTACGGTTCACGATTTATGACCGTTGTCGTCTATATCTCCGGAAGAAATAGATTACGGCGGAACGCGCGCGAGCCGAACGAGGGACTGATGTATTAATTTCTCACGAGTGTAGAAACGCACACCGTCTCTGCCCCACCCGGGACAAAACTTCCGAAAGAGATGGATAAGCGTACGGGGATTGTTTTCTTGTCGTCGCGCGCCACGAATCTCAATTGCTCAGCCAGATTCTCCATTTTGCACAATGCCGCAAGCAGATCTTTTGTAAGCAGATCTGCCCCGGAGGCAGATCCCGAGATTTTTATAAATAATTTCGGTCATCCTGAAAAAAGTGGGACGATCGTGTTGAGAGCTTAAGGCGAGAGAGGAGATAAAAAAAAAGAGAAAATCGAATGAATGGCAAGTTATGCGGTTGCTGGGATGTCGTACATATGTACGCGAGTTGCATCCGATTAATCAGTGTAATAGACCATGTTGTAATCGCGGCGGACACTCCATTATGATCATTCGCGTGTACAGTTTCATACCGCTAATCTGAAATTAATCAGCCGCTTAATCATCGTTTCGCATTGAACTCTCTCCGCGCGGCGAGCGGCCGTTCCCTTCTGTTACGAGTGTTACGACGACGACGACGACGACGACGACGCCGCGCGTCCTTGCACCTTTCTCTTCTCTTCTCCCACTTCGTCTCTTCCACGCCATGCTTTAACTCATGCACACGTGCGATCCCTCTTAGGTCGTAAATGCGGGCACAAGATGTCTGAATGGGCCCACATCGTTCTCTAATTGAAATCATTAACAATACGTCTAAGTAGAAGGAATTGTTGTTTACTTGTTTTCGATACTTATATATAAACTACTCTCCAGAGCGAAACCACAGATCGCTGAAATGCGTCGCGGCGTTAAAAAAAAAACCTTCAACCTTAATTTAAATAAAAATCAATTTTTCAACGAGTATTAAATCATTTCTCTTTTTACTGTCGTCAAAGGCGAGCGTTGAAGGCTTTCTACAGACTAAGAGCCGTATCATTTATCTTCAATCACTGATGAGTCTGTCACTGCATTTAGTTATTCATCTGTATGCTAATCAATATATGTAGTTCAGTATTATTATTCAGCGAATTTTTTGCACACACTATCCCCACGTTCATCGATCACGAATCGTATCTCGCACGCATTATCTTCTCGCAATAAATCTTTTAGTTGTCGATCCCCCTGTTTTTAATTACCACAACCGTGTCGTGTCGAGATTTTCATTATGAAGCGTAAATAAATTCTTTTCTACTTTATTCCCTCTCTCCTCTTTCTTCTTTCATTCTTCCCGCTTTCCGGATACCATCGGATCGCAGACCCGTCGCGGCCGATTGAAGAATTTATGCCGCACGTCGGAGTGCGCGATGGTCTGCATTAATATCGCGTTTTTGGCGACGTTCGATGCCTCGTTCGGAGCTCATTATCGCGCGCGTCGACGGTAAATTTATAACGCTCTTTAATCTATGATGTAATCTCTCCGCATTTGTGTTCTCTCTTGGCCGGTGCGCGCAGCGGACTGCGCGAACGGCGCCTCTTAATCTCGGAATTTCTTTGTCATAATGCATCCAATCAGGGGATTCATGAATTAAACATTTCCATCGTGTCTCTCGCAGCGCGATAAATCCAATATTTAGAATCGGCCCGAGCGACCGGCGGGCCGATGCCGCCGCGGGCTCATTTTTTATCCCGGCCGTTCGTCGCGGCGTTAAACGTCGGCGTTAATTATATGACGGTTTTATTAATGCGACCGACGATCTCTCGATCCGAAACCACCATATCTATAGCTCGCGTCTTGTCGCGATTTTTCACATCGGCCGCTGTATCCCACCGTCGACGGTGTATATGATGTGTACGTGTAACCTCGGAGTATACGACGTGTCGAAAAATCTCTGGCGCTTACGCATCCATGTATGTATCCTCGCCTCTAATAATTTATTTCGTTGAGAAATTGAGCCCGTACGTGCCGAGTCTCCAATCGTGAAATGTTCCCAATCCCAAAACACATTTGTTATTGATCGAAACGCGGCACTGGTCACTCGTGTATGCACGAGTGTGAGGAAACGACCGATGATCAAGTGGGTGTAGACTATTATGCACATCGCCGGGAGACGTCAGTCGGCTTGGGTGTCGTTATTAATTAAATGTCTGACTGATAGGCATCAAGCGACACGCCGAATCCCCTCGTGAGGCTCGTCCCTATTAGGCATCATTTGTCTCCGCTACTGTATGTGGATATACCATCTCGTCGTTCTCTTTTTAATCTGAGCCTTTTCGTTCGTAAATGTCAAATATGTCACTTGTTTTATTTGAAACATTAGTAAAGTAATTTTTAATAACATTATACTTTTAATTTACACTTTAGATGTGTTGCCAATTTAAATTACGTCTTTCCAAATCATCGTCTCGGACAACATTTTTTCATCATTTTATTATAAATTAATTTTGTTTTTTTTTTTTTTCTTTAAAAAATAATCACTCACTCAATCATTGTATTTTAATTACAATTTTTCACCTTATACTATATTTCATTATTAAATTTCTTTCTAACTAAGGATAAAAGTATCATTATTTGCAATATGAAAAATGAAAAATGCATGACTCGAACCATTTACAGAATGAAATATGTACAGATATTGTGAGATATCATTGTTGTAATTTTTCCCCTCTGAATTTGACATTGACTTGCAAATCGAAAACGCCAAGGAAGTCACAGATAATTGTTGCCTTACAATGACGATGTATTATCGGCCGGGCATCAGCTAGTGGTTTCGTTTTACAGTAATAAATCATCATGCGAACGTAAGCCGAATTAAATTAATTAACGGAAACACGCCCCCGCGCGACATACCGGGACTTTTTGCCGCCGGTTCATTAACCGTTACCTTCAAATACGATCACACGGTGAATGTGTCGTTGTGCAACGCGGATATAAAGTAACGTAATATCATCTGGGATTGCGGGGCACAACTCTCGACGGGGCAGCAGATCTCGTCCCCGTCGATGATATTCTCCTTCTCGCGCGGCGACGACGCGGCGTTCGAGGCCCGCGATTCGTTTGACTCATCGTTTCTCATCAACACCGTGAAAAACCCCTAGGTATCGATCGGGCAACTATCGTATCGTTATGCCCGACGGATACATACGGCTTATTAATATTAATGAATGGCCTCTCATAAGTTCTCCTTGATTTATGTCTCCAAGTCCTACGCCAATGCGCGAGCATTTTGCCCCGCCGTAAATCTTCGACCGTAGCGGGACAAAAGTAATTTCTGTACGTTATTTGTATTTTTAACGGATTCCCTTCGGCGCTTCGTGCCGAGTCCCTCGTTTTCATCCCCTCGTTCTTTCGCCATTCGTCAGCTGCTTGAGACACGCGCAAGAATCAAATCTGTGTTTAAAAAAATGTCTCCAACCATCGAAAGATTTTTCATACAGTGCGACGTAAAGTTGTTTATCGTTTACATTACAGTGACAAATCACATTCGCAGTATATAACTCACGATCGCGTTCGACAAAAAGCCTTACGCGAATTACGTTGATGTAAAAGTGTGTCGTTTTCTCGTTATTTCATTTTATACTACTCAATGTGCTTGAGAAAAATGTTCGTACTGTAAAGATAGAACATATAGAACAACGTAATCGTGCATAATTATCGTTGCTAGGATAACGTGAGATTTCTTGGTCCGAGAGTGCAAAGGAAAAAAACTTAGAGAAAAACGGAAAATGAGGGGAGAAAATGATGAGAATCGGAAGAACCAGTACCAGCGAGCGTGCCGGATTCTTTCAAGAAACTCGATAAAGTGTTTCGTGGCTGAGACGTGATTAGCCAATATATTGTAGTAACGGTGCAAATTAAAGGCGACGTACCAATTTGAAAGCTAAAAAAAAAATTAAAAAAATAAAAGACAGTACGCTCCGTTTCAATAGGGAATCTCTTCTAGAGATGTATTTCAATCAAAGTGATTTTTATCGTACCATGATCTGGAGGATTGGAGAGATACAGTACAATTTGATGCTTTCTTGGTCCTTTCCTAAAGTCGAAATCCCTACAGTGTGCGTCATGCCGAAGAAAGTAGGGTAATTGCTCGAAGATTGACGCGTGTCGACACCTCAGTGACTTACGCCGCGCCGCGCGCTTTCGTCGGCACGGCTCGCGCACAAAATTAGCTCGACACATGAACAATTTCACGAAGAACGTGTATGTGTGCGCGGGGCGATTGTAATTAAACGTAAATTAAATGACGAAGACTCGGATGCGCGCAATCGCCTGCTGGATTCCAACGTAACGAGTTATAAACGCAACCGTATGAGCTCGAAGACGCGGCTTCACGTCACGCGGTGCAACCGTGACGCGGCTCCTGCTTGCCTGCCTGCTCGCCTGTCTGCCTGTCTGTCCGGGATGCGAAGTCATCGACTTCGCTTTGCCGCGTGTCGGGAAACGACGGTAATTTCGGCATTCCGCAGGGCGGGCCCGCGAAATTTCAGACGTCGCCGCCGCGCGTACCCGCGTCCCCCGGGTGACACGAGAAATTACAACGTTTACCCGCGGAGTTACTGCGGAGAGGCACGTTTCACGCCCCTGAAATTATCTGCGCGGATCTCCGTAATTAATTAAAGGAGACGATAGAGCGATAAAGGAGAGCGACTACCGGTCTGTCAAGCGGGGACGCGCGCAACTTCTTGGAGGTGCATCGTTAATTCGTCGCGACGCATTCGACGGAGTGTGCGAAATTTACAAGATTACCCGTCGGGAGACGAGAAGAATCAATTTAATTGAGAGTCGATGATACCCTCAGAGTAACTGAGCCTATTCGTGCCCTTGCCCTTGCCCCCCTTGTCATATCCGAAAGAAGTAAGTAGTGGGGGGGAGGGGGGGGGTGGTCGTTCTGAGAATCCCGGAGGAAACAGGGCACGAGTTTCCGTTTCGGGAGTGGACGGTAAATTATGGACGTTATTGTCCGCCCGTGAACAACAGCCCGCCTCATTACATGTGGGAATTATTGACGCTGGACCGCCTTGGTGGTGCTACTCCCCATCTCTCTCTCTCTCTCTCTCCTCCTCCTCCTCCTCCTCCTCCTCCTCCTCCTGCTTTGCTTCGTCCATGTATGCAATACAATAACGTGTCCCGTGCGGCTTCGTCGCCTCCGCTTTATCTTACCTCGGCCTCGTATCGTCTTGGATCTTGCCAGTCGCTTCTTTCTATCCTAGAGGAAGCTGAGGATGGCGAATCCTACGTTTCGTGTACTCTTATACTGTGCCATTTCGTACCTACGTGATATTCTAGATCGTACAACCCCACACGTGCGGCAACCCCAGCTCGTTCAAAAGGACCCTTAGGAAGTAACTACGGCCGCTCGTTGTAACTCGAGGCTAGTGGCTACACCGACCGGAGGAGGGATCGTTTGCGATGCAACGTGTAGACGAAGTAGACGGGGGAGGAGGACGCGGTAAACCGCTAAACAGTCCGGATATGGCCGTACAACGGGCTATCAAGAACGAAATTCCGGATAATTACGTCACGCGGGGGGGTGACCGCGTTCGAGGATATGCATTTAATCTCTACAAAGCTCTCTCGCTAACGAAGGAGGCGGAGATAACAGTGAAAGTATTCTATGTATAAAAGATTATGCAATTATGGGGTCAGGAAATTTATTTGGGTAACTGTGATATATAGCTACCTGAGAAAGATATATATATATTTTTATCTAAATTTTACTAGCAGATGTCATAGTGTTTTAACAATTTTACATGTAGGCTCTTTATAATTCATTCAATTTCATATAGTCTTATAGAACTGAAATGTGGAGACGAATGAACTTTTGAGAGGTAAACGTTTATGAGATAATTATAAACTGCACACTTTCTGATCTTCGTTTCTCAAGATGAATTGTGCAAAGGCAATTATTCGCTCGCATTCGTTTACGACACCTAGCCATTAATGACGCCTTTCTAAATGTGCGCGCGCGGGAAATACTTAAGTCCGCTCGTGCAGATTTGTGTGCATTTCGTGAGAATTTCACAGACCCTCCAAAGACGCTGACATTAATTAATTCTCGAACGAGATACGATCGAACGCGCAACAAACGGGAGAAAGTCGCCATTAGGCTGCCAGAAAAACCGGCGTTCGTTAAGAAGAGTTGAATTATCGTTATAAAGCTGATCGAAGATAATCTGATATATTAAGGTATAGTGTAGCCTCTTTTTATTCCGGGAAATACCCGCCGTTATATGTACCTATTACTGAATATAATCGACAGGCTAACGGTTTTGCGTTGAAGTTACGACGTGTACGACCGCGTACACACACGTTGTAAATCGGTTATAATGAATGCATCCCGTTTCGCCACGTTAATAAGAGCAAAATAGAAACGAGTTACGGGGATCAATGAAGTTGCTTCCCAAAGTAAAATCGCGCTATGTTATACATAATTTGATCCGTTACGCGCGCGCGGAAATAGTAATATCAAATCGCAAGTAGGAAAAAAGATGGGAACGTTAACGTTTTTATCGATAATATACCGATACTGGGATTTGCGTTATATTTCGCATTACGCTCGCGGGGTTTTCGTGGAATACTGGAATCCCGCCGCTGGAATTTCGAAGCTCCGACGGAAGTAACGATTATTCCGTTTATCAAATTTCGATGGTGAATTTTTTACGCTCCACCTTCTCTTCCCCCCGATAACCATTTTTTAACGGGTTATCAAATAGCATTCCAGCGAAACGTTGCGTCACGATATAGCCGAACGGTAATTGTTTAACGCGGATAAAAGCGCCCGTCTCTCTCATCGCATTCGGGGCATAAATGTATAACGCGCGCACGCTCTCCCAATACTCTCCGGCCAGGTAAGCACCGATTGGTTTAAAAATCGGAGTCGGATGCTACGGAATTCGACGTTCAACAACTCGACGAAGTATCCCCTCAGGGTCGCGAGAACGGCCGGTCTTGGGGGGTTGCTTGCCTGCCTGCCTGCCTGCCTGCCTGCCTGCCTGACTGCCTGCCCGCCGCGATTCGTCCCAATCGAGTTTCCGTCGATAAAACCAAACGGCGGTGCCGCGCGTCGTCTCGTCGGCGCAAAACGTCCACGGTCATTCCGTTAAAACCCGCGTGGGAGGCTACCCGCCGTGAATCGTCGTGTCCTGTCCATCGACGTCAACCGACGAAAGCTCGATTGCCCGGCGGCGACGAGGAATACAGATCTGTCGGATGGATCTCTCCCTCGGGAAACGAAGGAGGGGGATGAAGAAGGGGAAGGTGTGCGTGGCGTATCGCCGTACGGAGCGGATCGCAATTCCTGCGCGAGAGATAGAGAGAACGAGAGAAACCCTCTCTCTCGTTCGGGCGGGACGGCCGCGGCGGAGAGGGCCAACGGTGTAATAAATTTCGAGCCGGTAAAAACGGCACGGTGGGTTACGAGAGATTGATGGAGCGACGCGCGAAGGTGAGAGCGCGAAAGGCGGCCCCCGGTAAGCGGGCCCTTCGCCCGCTCCGCTCTCTTCTGACAGTGATCATCAAACCAGAAAAAGTCGCCACCCGGAAAGCTCCTCGGCCCTCGCCCCGCCTGCTCCCGGGCTTCGCCCCCTTCGATCGTATATGCGCTGGCTAACTGCCGTAATAACTGCGCTCTCTCTCTGTGTGTCCGCGTGGAAATAATTTTAACTCAATTACACGACGGCCCCCTTCACCCTCCTGCCGCCTCCATCTCCCTTCCTCGGTTGTTTGCTTCGCGTAGTCTTCATCACCGGCTCCGGCTCGACGACGGCTCAGGAACGCCCGTTCTTTCGTTACCGCGATACGGCGCCTTGACATCCATAGTCTCCGCCCGCGACGCATTGTCTTGTAAGTACTCATTGTCAGTTTCACGCAATCATATAGTTGATCCTCCGTCTGGAGGATCTTTTTTCGCACAAGCGAAATTTCTCCCCTTTACTCTCAAATTTCTTCCTCATTTTGGCTGAAATTTCAAGTTTTATTTAATAAAGATTTTTATTTAATAAAACATTCGAGTTAAAAAGTTACTTGGTAATGTAATAGAGATGTTGAAGAGTAATTTTTCCACATTTTTTGAAAGTAAAAATGGAATAGTAAAAAAAAAAAAAAATTAATTGGGCTGAGCTACAGATTGCAGATGAAGAGAATAAAATAAATGCAGATGAAGAACGAACATCATTAACGTAATCCTTTAATTTCACCGATATACTAAATATTTCATTCAATTTTCATTACGAAGAGAAACAAACTTAGGGAACAAATGCATCTATAATATATCTTTATTTATTTAAAAAAACAATTATATCAAAATCAGCCGCATTCTATTATAGTATTTCAGTTGTCGTAATAAACATTTCAACGTTTCGTCTTATTTATATTTACTCGTCTCTCCTCTTCACAGCAGATCCCTTGTTGTATGTGGAACTCTTTCTTGCATGCTTGCGGGATTGCCTATGTTTAGGGAGAGATGTACACGATATTTCATTTCACATAAAATACGCAAAAGCTTTACAGAATCCCGGATTGTTTGCTGTGGTATCAACCATAACCACGAGAGAAATGCGCCGTAATGATTTAATGCGTTTTAACACGTTCTACGGTATAAATAATAATTCGATTATTACGTTGAAACTACGTAATAAATGTCGTTACTAAATACAAACTAGACACGAATCGAGCGAGCAAATGGATGCATTTATAACCGTAAGCGTTAATTGGTTTAATGCCTTCATTATTGCACCGATTAATTATCGACTATCCGAGCTTGTTTCATCGTGATCATATTATCTCGAGTGAACGCATCGCGCTGCAAAAGACATTGATTATACGCATAATTATGTGTGCACATACAGAGATATATTCTTTCTTTCCGCTCTCCTTTATTTTCACAGCTCGGCGTCGTCAAGCCCGGCGTCAACTTAAAAGTCGGAGAAAAATTCGACGAAAATAACAAGAAAGGAAGAGAATTCGGGACGCCACGGTTATATTGACTCGTGAGGAGGATGAATAAGCGATCCGCGAAGTGTATCGGGCCGATGACGATGCTTTACGATCGAAGATAACACGCAGAAGACTATACGCCAATTTCAGGCCGCGTTCCCCGGAGGGATTAATCGCCCCTCGTTTAAACCTTCGGCACTCCTCGTGCTTCCATTTTTAAATCCTCGCCGGCATCATCCGGCTGCGGCCGGAGCATCTTCCCTTCACGTGCACGTTACATACGGGTACGGGGTAACTACTCTAATTATCGAGGTCTCGCGTAAAACGAGTATGTAAACATAAATCGACAATCTCGCCGAGTCAACCGCGCGATCGCTTAACCACACGGTAAGTCCATTTTTCTCCCGCTATTGCAGTGAGAAAGAGAGAGAAAAAGAGGGAAAAGAGAGGGAGAGGAAGAGAGAGAGAGAGAG